>NC_046373.1:16417188-16527437 GCF_011125445.2 Fundulus heteroclitus | reverse complement strand
TGCGTGTAAAGAGCAGATTAAGAGTGTGTGTGTTTGTGTGTGGTGATGTTGGACGCATGAAGGAGATTTAATAATACAGGGACGTGCAGAAAAGACTGCGCAGTAAGCTGATTACAGCCACCTCAGAAAGACGGACGGCTCAGGTGTCAGCATGTCAGTCATGAGCGATGTACATGTTGACAGACGCACACATCCATCCGTTTAGGCGCATCAGCTGAGATGTGCAGCGTGTACGTGGTCACTGTGGAGCAAAAAGACCCAAGAAATCTAAGGCGACGAAGAAAAGAAAAGGATGGGTTATATCTGGCAAGAAATACGTTTTCTACGTTAGAATGGTTCCCTTTTAGCGAGAGGTCCACAGCAGTGCTGAATGATCAATAGATCGCCAATTTCCTGCGCTGCATCCCAAAACGTCTAACGCTGCAGCCCACCAGCAGGGTCAAATTCATTTCCTGCCTCTCACATTAAAAGCCCACAGGCGCCAAACGGCTGTAAACATGTGCAGCTGCTGTATATGACAGATCTACAAATGCTCACCTTCGCAGCCTTACAGGGACTGAAGCTGCCTGAGTATGTTTATTTGTGTTTATATATATATAGATATATATATATATAATATATATATATATATGTATATTCTATTATATATATATATATATATATATTATATATATATATATTATGGTGTGTGTGTGTGTGTGTGTGTGTGTATCCCCACCCAGTTACTGGCACTTCAAGATTAATGTGTAAAAAAGGTTTGAACTCCTCTTTTATTGCAGTAGCATGTGTTGATAAGGTTAAACAAAATTAATCAACTTTCATTGGAGTTATTCATCTACTGGGGAAAAAGAAACAAATTCCACGTTAAGAAATAATCATTTTATATAAAAATCACTTGTGGCCCAAACAGACCATCTGTTTTTGGACAATCTCTCTAGATTGCCCAGTGTCCTCAGTCCGGTCCTACGATGTCTTCTCCTCAGCTCTAACCAGGAAGTCTTCTATATGATTAAGTGGATTTTGTACCTGGTGAAGCATATCTGAGTTAATTGTTATTCTTTTTATGCGTATCTGACTGAAATACCCAATGCTGACACAAGCTATGTTTCCATCCAAAAATGCGAATTTTGAGCAAACTTTTAAAATGTTGCAAAAAAAGGGAAAAAAGAAAGAAATTGTGAATCAGCGAATTAACCCAGCTAGGCAAAGTGTAATTTCGTCAGAAGTTGACGTTACGCAGGGCTGTTTTAAACAGGAAGTAGAGGTTGCTAACTAGTCTGGACCACACATCTGAGATTAAATGGAGTGAGGTTTTCAGGAATGTGTTGCTGTCAGGTGAGTTATAATTGTTCTGTCATGTCGACTAGTATTGTCGATGTTACATGCTGACTGGAGGCGTAGAGAAAGAAATGCAAGAAACCACCTCGAGCGAGCGTAAAGACACTTTTTTGCGATATTAAGGAAGTTATTTCAGTTATTTATTGCGATACTTCAAAATGACATTAACAAAACGTTGAAACTGGGCTACACTTTCAGTTTATTAGTACAATCAACCATGTTTTATTTAAAATATCCATGTATTTCATGTATTCTAACAAGCTTCCTGGAATTTTAGAACAAAAAGCGGGCCCACAGCATTATTGATGATGGCATAAGGTGATATTCAGATGATGATGATTCAGTTTCACATGAGACCCCAGCATTTGTCCCAAACCACTGGCTGGCATACAGACCGTATCTACTGGTTGTTATGGTTTGTTATTGCTGCGGTTTTCAACAGTTAAAACTTTATTTATTCTTCTGTGACAAAATTAGGCAAAGGATATTTACATGTAGCTATTTTCTCATTTATGAAGATCACACATCTGCCTAGCTTTTGATGTTTTCCCCGTCTTGCCAGTTATGAAGAGTGCCTAAGAGAAATGGCAATGTGTGTCACAGCAACTGAAGAAAATAACACGTACGGTTTCAACATTATTTTAGTTAAAATATTTTTTATTATTATGTGAACTAACAAATGTGCCACCAGTGATTTAGTAAAATAATAATAATAATAATAATTCTGAACACCACTAAACAACTTCACACAAATTAAAGGTGAGATTTCCCTAAAGTTTTCAGTGCAATATTGCACCACTGCATTAAAACATTTAATTTATTCAACTTCTTTTTATATACATCTCTACCGGGAGTGCTGATAATCAAGGTTGGTGCTATAAGACAGTCTGTCTCTGCGTAGGAGAGCAGCTACCTGATATGGGGTGGGGGTGGGGGGAGGGGCTTCGCTTACATATTTACATACAGATGTCTCGGTATTTGCACAGATGATTTGTGTGTCGATGTGTCTGTATGTATGAGGCCCCAGACAGATAAGGAGCTTCTACGGCCAGAATCATCCATCATGAAGTCTGGGGAACTGACAGCGTCGGAGTCTAAACACACACGTGCGACAAAGACACACAAATACATGGTTTGGACAAGACAAATGGCAGTCAGCTCCTGCTCATACATGGGTGTAAACCACAGGGAGCTGCAAACCTCCCCTGTTAACCTGACATCAGCCCAGAGGCGTCTGTGCAGCGGAACAACTGTAAACACACCTATAGTTTAAGATTACGTGGCTAGCTGAACCGATCAGACTTTTCTTATCCTATACCGATTTTTTTTAGGTCCCACCTGCTAACACCGATTTTCACAGATTAAGACATAAAAGAGTCAAACTACATTCTCCCTGCTGCTGCCTGTATAGAATACAAGTTCTTGTTTTTTATGCATGTTATAAATAGGAATAGAAATGTCTTAGTTTTTAATAATTGGACCTGCCTGGTCCAGCTCTGATGGGGACAACACAAACCTGGCCGATTACAATGTCTGACAGATCAACTGGTGTAGTTCGACTTAAAGATACATTAGCAAATAATAAAAATGTATTGTATCCGCCCTCTGACAACAATGCTCCATTTGACCGAGAAAACAAGCTGCAAACAAGCCACCAGCAAGACAGTTTGATCCATTTTTAAGGCTAAATTCAACAGGCAAACAGTTGTAAATGTTAATGTTTAGGGCTGGGCAATATATTGAGATTTTAAAAATATCAAGATTTTTAAAAAAGAGATGTACGATGAGACAATATTGTTTATATCGAGAGGGTCTATGTAGCAATATAATCATTCTATCATTCTATGTATTCTAGTAGGTTATTTTTTAGCTGTGGGTTTAAAAGAAAATGTGCTTGTGAGACATTTGGGATAAACTTTGATTTTTATAATTACTTTAAGACAAGAAAAACATATCGAGATAAATTTCGTATATCGGCATTCACCCTAAAAATATCGAGATACTATTTTTGGTTCATGTCGCCCAGCCCAATTAATGTCCAAAGAAGCCTGATCAACCCATTTAGAAATCTTATTGAACACGTAATAAAAAAGGTTACAGACATTGTCATAAGAAAAAACTAATTTGTCGAATAATAATAATAAAATACAACAATGCAATATTAACATTATTATTATTACAGCATTTTACTCCCTGACTTCTACCAACATGGATCAGAACCACCATCATTTGGATCCCCGCCAGTACAGGGGATGTAAACAACACCGGGTGAGATTTTTGAGAAAAAACTACGCTGCTACTGACAACAGAGGCAGCATGGGGCAACACACGGGGAGAGATGACACATTTTAGATCTTCAGAGGAGGAATTAATTTAGACGACAGCCCGCCATATCACTGATTGCTATGATGTTTCCCACCTCTCAGCAGGAGTCAAGGGAACGGGAGAAAACACCTACAAACTAGGTTTTAACAAACAAGCTGCAAAACAGCTTCTTAGTATGCTCAGAGTATGAGTCAAGCTCAAACTGTATATATAGCATTGACTATGTGTTTTTAAATATGTAAGAGGGAAGCTAATAAGACAAAACATGCTGCATTAAATTTTTAACATTATACATCTTAAAGATGTATAGCCACGTTATTTGACTTTTTTATTCATACGTCAGTAGCTCACTCTGGTTGCATACAAAGTTTTTATGAAAAATTATCACATCGTGCTGGCATATTAGTAATTATTCAGGCGTTTTACGCTTTGTTTTTGCTCAATTTGTTAGTAAATAAAGCCTTTTGTGTTTATTTTTAATAGCAGAGGAAGTACAACACTGCGCATGTGCAGTAGGGATAAAACAAGGAAGTGGCTAACGGCTATTAGCATCTCCTAGCGAAACAATGTAGAATGGTCCAAGATCCATTGAAAAAAAGAAGAAAAAAAAAACGCAAAAAAATATGATTCCAGGAGGGAAAAGACTAGAATGTCGCTGGGAATACAGTATGAAGTTTGATATTCACTGAAGCAGATGCTAAACCTGCCGATCTCTCAGATTTGACCGCAGAGTTGATTGATGTGAGTAAATGTTCTGATATGAGGTTCTTAAAGTTGCTGTAGATCAGTGTATTTAATGTATAGCTTTATTTTATCATGATCAAACGGTCTTTGGTCTTTTTTTTATAAACATATAACTTGACTATATACCTTTAAAGAGAAGCGTTTTGCTGCTTCTGTCCATAACTTAAGAGCACGCGTATAATGACAGCTAAGTGGGGTGGAAATATCAATGGAATTCAACAATGAAAAAGTTTAAAGAATAAATTCAGAGAATAATGCTGAACATTGGGAGCATAAATGGTATATTTCATGCTATCTCAGAAGTTCAATGTTTTGCAACACAAACCCATGAAATAAACTACTGTTTATGCTCATAATTAGCTTTGTTTCCTCCCAAATACTATACTGGACTCCTATTGCATTTTTTGTGTTTTTAATCTTTTCATCTTTCGAATAAATTTAGCCCAAGTTCATCCAGTTCAGGGTCGCATAGAGATGCATACGGTCCCTTTTGGGATCCATATAGACGCAAGTTGTACTTTAATTTGCATTAGAACCCATGCATCTGACGCATCCTCGGCGAAGGATCTTTTTCTAAAAACGTTGCTTTAACAGCTAACAACAGAAACAAATAAATGTAGCTTTTCTACAGACACTAACGAACCAAATAATCCCTTTAAACAGGAGAAAGAGAAAGAGAGCGAAATGCAAATGAAGATGAAAGCAAACAGATTTAACTCCAGGGGAGAGTTTTTAAATGAGAAAAGTTGCTGCGATGTGCTTGTTAATGTGATATGCTGTCGGCTTGTCAAAGCCAGCGCGTAGAGAGCAGCTCTGCTTTGCTCTAGCCCCGACGTTACAGTGATGTTCATCAGTTTTCACCTCTTCAATCGCTCCCCATCAGTCCCATCTCCTGCTCTCCCTTTCTCCTCTTCAGAGCCTTTTCTTCCTTATCATCCCACCATCTTCACTACTTTTCACTCTTTTGCCACAGAGGACTTCATCTGTATGCTGCTGGGTCACCCCGAACCCTTGACTCTTTCTTCTTAATGCCTCCCAGTCATTTCAATGCTTTTTTTTTTTAGTCAATCTCGCCATCAGCATCTCTATTCCATCTATCTTCTGCTTTTCTAACTCCAGCTTCTATTTTCAGTCTTCTCTTCTGTCCTCCATTTTAAAATAGAAAGGGCAACAGTATTCATACCCAAAGAATTATCACGGATCTTGTCACCTTGCAAACCAAAACTAAACTTTGTGTCCATCAAATAAACTGCATTTATAAGGCGCTTAATCATAATGTCAATAGAAAACTATAAAATGGGTAGCAAACCAAAATTCTAACAAAATGTGACATGCATTATAATTCAGGCCCCCTTATAATGAAATCCATAAATAAAATCCAGTCCAAGCAACCGCCTTCAGGAATCCACCTTTGTGTAATTTAATGTTAGTAGAAATCCAGCTGTCCTCTGAAGGTCTCACTGGTTTGTTAGAGAACTTTAGTGAAAGAAGTCCTTGGAAGAAGCTGCTTGGTCTGGTCAGATAACACTAAAGCTGAACTATTTGGCCTTTACACGTGGTGGAAAAAGGACCGCACATCACCCTGAACACACCGTCCTCACTGTGAAACATGGTGGTGGTAGCATCATGCTGTGGGGAAGGATGAAGCTAAATTCATGGCAATCTTGGAAGAAAACTCGTTAAAAGCTGCAAAAGATTTGAGACTCAGGTGTAGGTTCTACTTCCAGAAGGATTTAGGTGGCGGAAATTAAAGCCTGAGCCGCAATGGCATGTTTTACATGTGATGTTGTGTTGGATTGGCCTATTCAAAGTCCAGACATAAATCCAATCAAGAGTCTGTGGCTAGGCCTGTAAAAATAAATTAGTTACATAGAATTAGAGTGTTACCCTCATTCAGGTGATCAAAACATTGTTCCTTTAAGCCAAGCCAATAACAACCCTAACGACTCCTCGTTACAGAGGAGTGGACCAGTCCAATCTGCAGGCCTAATGGCTTTAACGACCGCCCATTACTAAGGGGTGGACCTGTTTCTGTTGAATTTGCATGTTATCTAAGCCCTTGCAAGGCCTTTGTTAGGCAATGGTATAAAGCTTGTTACTCCACATTACTCCAGACTTTTTGAATTGAGAAAGCTTCCTGGAGAGGAAGCGAAACGTCTTCAACTACGGAAAACAAGTCCAGTTGTTTTTTTTTTTTTTACTTTTTTTTGGAATGACCATGACTGAGAATCTTCACCAGCATACTTAGAATTAGAAACTCTAACCAAGCTTCAGATATTTAGTAGAGAACGGGCGAAAGTGTGGGTCTTTTTAGACACAAGCAGGTAGATTATGATCCAGAAGACTTGCAGCAAAAGGCGATTCAGAACATTACATCTGAATAAAAATACATGGCACACATTTCAGATATTTTATGTCTAAGAAACATCAAAAAACATGCATCCTTTCTATCCAACTGCATAATTGTAATGTACATATGTTGGTGTAACACATAAAATCTAAATAGATTGTGATGTTTTGTAATCAGACAAACTATGAAAACAAATTCAGGGCAATTGATAATTTTTGCAGACCACTGTCTTTAAAGAGGACCCACTTCAGCTTTGCCCTTTAATGTGTCCAGTCATCTACAGGTGTGCAGCTCAGTCCTCACCTCTCCGTTGTGCAGCCCGGCCCCCTCCAGACCGTTCATCACCACCGACTGGCCGTCGTTTCCCACCAGGACCTTCTCTGGTACGGGCGGAGGCGGGTCGTCCTCGGGCTCCTCCGCACGCTGCTGCTGGGAGAGAGCGGCGGCGTACTCGGCGCCCCTGTTGGCCTCCAGGTCGGCGCTGTGACGGCTCTTCTTTCGCAGGTCAACCGAGGCGTACTCCACCCCCTCGCAGAGCGGCCCCCGCTCCGGCGTGCAGGGGCTGGGGTGGCCGTTGACAAGGACGTGCGGCTGAGCTGGAGGTTCATCGGGGCTCGGCTGGACGGTACCGTTGGCGAGGCGGGGTTGCACAGAGGTGTCTTTGATCTCCTTGACAGTCTCGTACAGAGAGTCCTCAACGCTGACGTCGCGGGACGCCACCTCCATCTCCTTCACCACCTGGAGACCACAGAGACAGGCTCGTCTGACTGATCTGGTTTTCTCACTGCCACGTCCTTTAATTCACCAGTACTCGCTATAACAGCCTCACAATAAAAGCTTCGATAACATCATTCAAACTCGGGGCGTAGTAAAAACAGGGGACTTTAAACGCCGACCTCATAAGTGCTGTCTCCTGAGGGTGGGGGTCTGCCCTCCATATGGGTGCTGCCTGGAGGGAGGCTGGGAAGCTCTCGGTCCTGATGATATTTAGAGGACCTGAGCTCTGATTGGCTGGAGAGCTGCTCCTCGGACAGCTGAGGGCTGGTGTCCTGCGTGTCTGAGAGGACTGTTGGAGGAAGACACAGACTATTTATTTTTCAATTGATTTACCTTTTCTGTCCCATTTCAACCACATACTTGCATAACATGATGATCCTTAAAGTGTCCCCCCTTTGACCTTTTGGGCCGTAGACCCCACTCGACCACTAAAAGGTGTGCTATCATACCTTTAACCAGGATATCAGAAGTAGATCCTTTAAGATGAAAACTGGGGTTTTTACAAATAAAAATCCTCCTGGATTAGCGGCAAACATTTGTGCACCCTGAGCCAATACTTTGTCGATCCCCCTATGGTGCATTCACGTCTGCAAGTCTTTTGGGGTATAATCTCTGATTTATTCATTCATCTTTGCACCCCCCCCCCCCCCCCCCCCCCCCGATAAACTCTGAGCAGCTTCCCTGTCCCTGCAGAAGAACCGCTTACCCCCCAGAATCATGCAGCTGCTACCATGATTCACAGAAGGAATGATGTGTTCAAGGTGTAGGTTTGAGCCCCACACAGCATTTCATTTGTTAAAAAAAAAAAAATCACAACTTTAATCTGACCAAAGCACCTTTCACGTGTTTGCTGTTGCCACCGTGGCTTCTGGCAAAACTACAGAGACGGATCCTTTTGGCATTCTTTTAAGAATTCAACAATCTTGCTACTCCTCCATAAAGGCCAGATCTGAGCTGAGCACAACTAATAGCTTTAGTGGCAAGAGATGATCCTACCTGAGCTGCGGATCTCTGCAGCTCTGCCAAAGTTACCATGGACCACTTTGCTGCTTTACTGCTGATCTATGCTCTCAATTTTAGGACGATGGTCATGTCTTGGTAGGTTTTGAAATTATGCCATACATTAGAGCCATATAAGACCACACATCTACTTATAAATACACTAAACACTAAAACTATGGGTCCTTTCTCTTCTATTTGGAAATTCTGCATTACTTTCTTTAGTATGAAGTCAAATCCTAATAGCATACCTTGACATTTGTGGTCAAAGGAGACATGATGCATGACAGCTACGACACGAATGACAAGATGAAACAAAGCTGAGGCTATATGTCTCTGCTTACTTGTACCGCTGGTTAGAGGACCATTGTGAGAGCTGCTGACTGCCGCGTCAGTCACTGGACTGTCTGCTGATTGGCTGATCACCTCCTTCTCTGACACCTGCACAACAAAGGATGAGATGTTTGTTGCTGCAGAGAGCTCACCTCGCTGCAGAGCAGAAATCAATCTGCGCTTGCTTGGACAAAATGGGTGACTTTCAAACACCTATGCAACGCAGAATCGGTAGGAAGCGCAACGATTTTAAAAAGGTTCGTCGGCTTTCTGGATATTTCTCTCATCTTTGCAGCGCTAATCAATTTTCATGCAGCCCTGCCTCTTTTTGTCTGAGCTATTCTGGTCACACTACTTTAAGTTCATTACCTAAACATTATTCATGCCTAATTAAGCATCAGTTTTTTTCTTGATTACCAAGAACAGATTACTACAAATAGCTAACAATTTCTGTTTGCATAAACAACAAAGGAAAATGGCACCTAAATCACACAAAACTGCATGTTTGTGACGTGCACCAAGTTAAACTGAAGAGGTCTGGCATTTTTAAAAAAATAAACTCTCAGACTTTATTTCACGTTTGTGATCTAATATCCACTGAACTGCAGACGGCAACACTAAGTCAAGAAAAGAAGCAAAAGTTCACTCAAAGAGGCCAAACCGCACAAATATCTGTTGCCCTGTTTCACCAAACTTCCTTCCACAAAAACCTCAGCGACACAGAGCGACATCTCTGAAAATGGCAGGTTGGTTAGGATTTCACAAGGAGACACCAGCAGCTGAGATCCTTTCTTTGCACCTAAATTCGATTACTAAAGAGGAACATCATGCGAGCTTTTAAAAAACAACAACAACACATCTCGCAAAGGCTTCCCTGCGCCAATCACAACTCCAAATAACAGAAGAGTACGCCAATTAACACAGGATGTGCTGCGCACTTTTTGAGACAGAGCTGGGATTTGGTAACACAGACGCTGTTGTTCCTCTGAGCAACATCAGCGCTCGGTCACAGAGTTCAGAAAATGTGAAAACATCCTCAAAAAGGTGTCAGCCCGGAAGGTTCTTTGTTTAGGTTTGTTGTTTTCATCCTGCATGTCTGATTGGAGGACGGTGGATGAGAAGCTCTGCAGCCCCACCTAGTGGCCACACGCTCTCATAGCTGCTGCATTCAATGATGTAATGTTTTAACTATTTTATAACCTCGATAGTTTTCATGTGATCTCGCCTTTGTTTGCCGTCTTTAGACAAACGACGCAATAACGCATTTATTAATTCGTGCTTTCTGTTAATACTGCTAATAAATGTCATCGACCGCTTGGCTGAAAATATGTCGTCATTAAGCATTATGTTTGGCTGTAGCTCCGAAAGTTCAGTTTTGTTTGATTTGTGTTCGACAGTAATGATGCCAAACTTAGTCAGAGAGAAAAAAAAATAGTGCTTAAAACCGCCGCAGTAAATGATGAAGAGGCATAAGTGATACTCAATGCAGACGGATTGCAGGTGAGAGAGGAATACATACTCGTGCTCACAGACAAAGAGCCCCGTTTACCCTGCCAGGCTTTGACACGGTCCGACATACAAATGGGCGCCTATTGTAACAAACTGGCAAGCCGGCAAATTATGTTTGTGCAGAGGGTTAGAGTGAAGATATCGATCAAACGCGGAAAGCGCTCTCCTGGATGTTCTCACGGACGAATACATGCGGCAGACAGACACGGACCATAACAAAGCCACCGAACGAGCGACACAATAAGGCAATAAGAGGAGAGTCGTTCAGTCTGTGAAGGCTGCAGACCTGATTAGGGAGGTATGGATATTAATGCAGTTGGTAATTAGTATCCAACGCCTGACTGTTATTGTAGAGGACACGGTGTCATTAACAGAAAGAAAATGGCTGAGGTCACCTCTATAAATATTATATTGTTCTTTTCAGACTCGCTGAAGTGATTTAGAGTGATAGGGTTAAATTAAACAGCATCAACAGTAAAGTAGCTGATCTGGAAATGTCAGTGGAATTTCACGCATGTGCGCTCTTTGTACGTAGGAGATAAGAACAATGATCATAGAGATGTTTTGCAACCATTTTGCCATTAACTTTGGATTCTCCCTTTGTTTCCTCCTTCTCCTTGAAAGTACTCCTGACCCTGAACACTGAATGTGCAAGTGTCGCGGGAGCGCGGCGGTTTCTGCCAGGCACCCTTTCCACCGGGAGCGATTAAGAGCGGAGCGCCGGTGCGAGGTTGGACTCGGATCATGCGAAGATTGTGTCATCGCGAGATAGTAGTGTACTTGTAGGCTTTAAATAAAAATAAAAATTGTCGTCCAAGGTGTCAAGTATCAAGTAAGATCTGCTGGTGGATTGGTGCTGGAGCCGCAGAAAATGACAGTAATAGTAAAATGCAATCCGAAGTCCACACATGTAGTCTCTTACTTGTGAACTCGTTGTAAAGCCATCAACTGACTTCCTGCCAGAACGATCCGCTCTGATCTAGATTGACATGGAGTCAATAGAACAGCTGCGTATTTTAGAGAAGCAGCGTGCACAGAAATGCGTAGTGGTGAGCTGGTTGGCGCCACTGAGCTATATAATACACTGGAGTGCTGATTTTGCCGAAAAACTGAAGTCACTGGCCGCCATCTTGCTCCTCCCTACTCTCACAGAATCCCACAGGATTTGGTTGCAACAACAAGCAGTTTTCTGGCTGAGTGAAAACGTTTCACAGGTAATTCTACAGTCAGTGGATGTACTAACACTATCAACTACTAGAAAATTAGGTGCTGAAATATTTTACATGTTATTCATATTAAATATGTATATATGTATATATAAGTATGTGTATATGTATACATGTATATATATGTATACCCATATGTAAATATATGTTTTTGTATATTGTTTATATTTATAAATGTTAAACATATATATTTAAATGAATAAAATGCAAAATATTTCAGCACATGACTTTCTCAGTACTTGATATTTTTAGAACATAACATAAAACTATATGGCATTTGACATTTTAAAAGTCTTAAGCCCCCCTGAACATTAGAAAATTCTCGTTATTCGATGCTGTAGCGCACATATTCTGGGGGAAATAGGGAGTACCAAGATGGCGGCTGGTGGCTTCAAAGCGACTCGTTCAAACAGACGATGATTAGCACTCCAGTGTATTATATAGCTCAGTGGTTGGCGCTCCTGTGACGCTTCCGCGTTCAGTGCAGCCCCGGGGTTAGTGTTTCTGTGTTTAGCAGCGTCTCTTTCTTGGAAAAGGCCACTCATGAAGTTATTGCTACCGTTAACTATGAGTCCTTCCTTGTTTTTTCCACCTTCCCATAAAAAGTACTCCTAGCCTATTGTTTAGAAATTGAGCTGTGTCTCTATGACAAAGTAATCAATATGGTTTTGCTGCAAAGACTATGACTTGATCATTTCTAAATAATTTATTTTATTGCCAGCTATTTCTAATCAACTGAATTAGACTCTGGTCTAATGAAATTTGAATAGAACTAGGTTCTGGGCTTTTGTCAAGGAGATTTATTCAAGCTAAATGTTTGCAAAGCAGTCATATCTAGTGAAAATATTAACGGTCAAACCTGAGCAGAAACAAACTTAGAATAAAATGAGCATAAAGTACCTGAGTTTTATACCGACATGTCAAGGCTGAGGTAAAAAGGGACGGTGGCAGTGCAAAACAATGTTGCAAGAACATGGATTAAAATCTATTATCTCTTTTTGTGGTATTTCAGGTCTCCTTAGTAATTGTGCATTATACATAACATTGACGTTTATTTTTCTAAAATGCAATCCTACTTACTCCATTTACAAGGTTTTGCTGGTCTCCTGCAGGATGTCCATTTGTTGCTTTCTTCTGCCTGAAAGAGCGAAGAATAAAGAGATGACGGAAAGACACGGTGCAGAACAAGAATTGTGTGTTTTTCAATGTTTTTGACTTTAACACATGATCAAATAACAGATTTAGCTAAAAAAAAGAAAAAAGCCGTTAGTCTCTAATGTGTACACTGCAAACCAGGAATGCAAGGACTTTGTCCTTCAGGTAAAAAAAAAAAACATAGACTCTTTGTTCACTTTGTAAGGTCCACTGGTGGAAGCTGATGCAATCCAGTGTAACAGACCTGCCAGTGTTTTTTTTTTTTTTTTAAACAAAGCCTGTGGGCTTCTATCTGACATTGAGGGGCTTTGAGAGCAGACGCAGCAATGGATTTACAATAATAGGAAGATGTGAAAGTAAGACAGCTACAAGAAACGTATAGAAAATGAAAATCTAATCTAGGTGATCTAGGAAATAAGACAAGCGTAGCCTTATAGGAGTCCAAGGGCAGCTCAATACGTCATGTTAATTGTCTTCAGTTTATTCAAAAAGCAAAACTAACACCTTATATTGATTCATTTCACACTGTGATATATTTAAGTTCTTATTCCTGGTTATTTTAATAATTATGGCTAAGTCCTAATGAATACCCAAAATGCAATTACTATGTTTATGTACTATGCAGTATATTAACTCAATACTTTGTTGAGGTTCCTTTTGCATGAATTACTGCATCACGTGAAGGAGATGTGATTGTGGTGCTCCAAAAGTTCCTTGCTGATGGCGGTGCTGACTTTGGACCTTACAAAACACAAACATGTGGCATATCTCCCCAAAATGATTATGAACTTGGATTCAGCGCCTCTCCACTTTTCCTCGATACACCTGGACCTTAATTTAGTTGCTAAATCTGCTTTCCGCACCTTGTGGATCTCCCTAAAACACTTCAACTTGCTTTTATTCTGTTTTATTTTACTATATTTTAATAATGTAAAGCACTTTGCATTGTCTTTGTACTGAAATGTCCTATACAAATAAATTTGACTTGCCTTCAATGGGCTTTATTTCACAATCTTCTCAGGAGCTTGTGCAATGTTTCTATGGCACGTTTTCCTTCCACTAAACTTTCCATTACGATTGCACACAATACTCTGTAAACATCAAGCTTCTCCAGCAGTGACATTTTAATGATTTGTCTTCAGGTTAGCAATATTATCCATGAATGTGTAAGCCACACCAACACTTCTGTATTAAAATCTTCTTTAACTGGTCATATGTATTAGTTTTCATAAGCTAAAAGCCATAAACATCAGAAATAGGATAAGTAACTGCATACAATAAACCACATTGTGTGCTATAAATGTGTATAATATATGAACTTCACTTTTTTATTGAATTACTGAAAGAAATACTTTTTTTTAAATAAAAGTATGACTTATTGAGATGCACCTGTAAAATAGTCAGTTAATGGAAATGTGCTACGATGGACAGCATTTTCTTTGTTTACGAAGGTCTATATTTATTCACTTCGAGAACTTAAAGGGCCAAACATTAAATTGCTAAGAAAATATATGCATCTTTTGCTACACTCACCCCCGGCAACTGGCGCAGAGCCCCAGCAGCACAGAGAGAAGCAGAAAGCCGGTGACGATGCTGAGGGTGACGACCAACACCAGCTGCTCACTCTGCGGCCAGGACGCGGCGCCGGTGGCAGCTGCCGTCCCCGACCCAACAACTCCCGCCTCCGACAGCCACCGCACTCCACTCAGCAATGGAGCCATGACACATCACACTGTGTGGGCAGAGGACATCGGACAGGTACCAGCTGGGAAAACACAAGCAAATGCAAACACGGGTTCAGCTGGAGTCTGATTCAAAAATCATCCCAAAAAAAATGAAACTCTGATGACTTGTTGCTTTTTCTGGATCGTGTCCCTTTTAACACCCCCCCCCCCCCATCAGTTCTATTAACATTTATAGCTAGCTCACAATTATTCATACGCCTGGTTAAATTATTTTCATTTAGCCAAGACCTTTTGCTTCTGATTGGAAATGAGACAAGCATCTCCCAAATGATAAAATAATGTAAAAGGATTTCCAATTTTGAAAAAAAAATGCCTGTTTTTATTTACAGATTTGATTATAAAAATGGCATGTCATAATTTATATCTTTCTTAATTGCGGTCAGATCAACTCAAATTCAATACTGAGGTTAAAAGGGAGAGTGTTGGCCTAGTGGTTAGAGCAGTGAGCTTGCGCTCTGAGAAGTTGCAGCCCACAGTTGCAGCCCACTGCTCCCCAAGGGGATGGGTTAAGATGCGATTTCTCCATTGTGAGATCAATAAAGTTCAATTATTATTATTATTATTATTATTATTATTATTATTATTATTATTATTATTAAAAAGACCTCCTTGGCATCACCCGGATCTAAATATTCTCTCTCTGATTCCATGCAGGACTCCGGCTGGGCTGGTCCAACAATTAATATAACTTATAGTCATAAGAAACATCTTGGTAAATTTAAAAGATTACTTTGACTCTAAACGTGTAAGGGATATTAGAAATTTCGGGCGTAATGGAATTTAATTTCGTGGAAAAACAATTAAACTGAAAATCTTTTTTTTTCTTCTTTTCTATTTTACAAGGAATGTAAGACGCTTATTACCTGATCTACATATTTCTATTATAATACTACCAAAACCTCTGGTTTAAAGGGACGCAAACTGTTCTAATTAATGCTTTATAGCAGCAACTTTCACTGTCTGCTCTATGTGCAACAGCCACACTGCCCACTGAACTCGGGACAGCTCGGTTAGGTCTGACTCTTCTTCCATTCTTGTTGTTTTTGGGAACCTGGATAAGCTGACTTCAGAGGACAAAACTTTGCAGCTATCTTAATGTTGACCAAAATAAACGTATGGACTTTTCTAAATGCTACTGTGACTTGACCTGCAGCCATGCACTTTGGTCAGATGAGACAGCAATCAGGCTTCTTACACTTCCCCATGCATATTTACCCTGTTTTGCAAGAAAGGATCTGTATACTCCAGTAGTTGTCTTCTTAGCAAATAGATCAATAATTGTGCTTTACCTTGGTTTTGTGCAAAAACTATATATCTAAATGTTTTTAATTCTTTCCCCCAGCCACCAAACCAATATACTCAAATTAAAGGGTTTGTGATTTAAAATAATCAGTGTTAAATTATCCTACTGCAAGAAAGAAACTATTCATCTGAAGTGTTTTTTACACATCTTTAGCACGGGTACCAATAAGTATAAAGGGTGCGGCTTCCAGCGGTTCTGTTATAAAAGCTGAATGAAACACAGCTGTTAAAGTTTGACCAAAATATCAAATATTTAAAAGTATCATTAACCCAAAACCCTGCCACCTTGACCCAAACATTTTTGCATCCCTAACCAGTCCTCTCTAGTTCTTCCTGGTAATAACTAAACTATTAAAAACAAAGCTAAACCAACATTAGTGCTTTTCCTGTCTTAGTTTCTGAGACTGGCTGCCCAAAGCTCAAAATCATCAAATAATAGCTGCAGATATTATGTGTTTTAAATCAAAGTCTCTGCAACTTCCCAAAAGTGTAAAAAATGTGCACTAAGGAAATAAAACAAACACTGCAATGGACTGCAATTGTTACGGGGCATTTTTAGCTATAAAGTTAATACAAATTTTAATATCACATTTCAATATAAAAGATTTTGGAAAAGAGTTTGGCTGCTTAGACATATATTTCATTAAGACCTGTTTCCACCTTTCCACCCTGAGGACTCCCCAGCTAACGCTAATGTTAATCAGCTTTAATCCTGTTGATTAACATTAATCAACTCAAACTGCATGCTATGTCCAGATATGACCAGCAGGTGGCACGGCAGAACAGAGTGTGGCTGCAGTGCAGTCTGCTGCAGTGCCCCCCCCCCTCCCTCCCCTCCATAGACATAACAGACCCTCCACAGCCAGCATGCGGGCTCTGCGCACAGCATCAGAAAGCACCTCACGTCTCCGTCTAACAGCTAAAGTTAGGCTTCACCGAACTGATGGAACCCCCTGATTTTATCACAGGTGATTCATGGGCGGTGTGGGGAAGGAGGGGGGGGGGCACGAGGAGGGAGGTGGAGGAGGGGAGGGAGAACGTGTGAGCTTCTAGAAATGTCAAACAAATAAATGTGGAGAGGGGCGGTGTGTAGCCCAGAGAGAGTGTGCTTTGTGTGTTTGCAAGGACGCGGGGATATAAAGGAGGCCAATGAGCAAGGAGCACACAAAGTCAGGAGTGTTTGGATTTTGCATATTTGCCCACTTCTTGTGTATGTCTTCCATTCAATCAGCCAAGGGGACAACCAGACCATAGATGCTGCATTGGAATACTGTGGAACTGAAGCTCTTACTTCCTGCTTTATTTTTTTGCATGAGCCAAACTCCAGCCAGGAGTGTGCAGAAGGCACGCAAGTTGTTCCAGCGCTGAACAAACTTCTTTGTCTCTCCCCCCTGTGCATCCTATGCTAATGTGTCCCGGCGGCAGCGTAGGAGCCGTGGACTCGTGCTCTGGCAGGCAGAGAAGTGTTGTGTTTGAGTACAAAGCAAATTAAAACTTAAAAAAAAGGAGGTGGAGGGGGGGGGGGGGTTCTGTTTTGGGCACACCGGTGGAGTTTTCCTGCCGCTTTCTGTGCGAGTGCCTGTTGAGGAGGGGAAAACAGCCTTACCTCGACGCCGTGGACGATTAGTCAGGGGTGGCCTCGCCTGGAAGAGAGAAGATAAAAATGAGAGGAAGGCAGGGGAAGGTTATTACCTCAGGGAGCGGGGATTGGCTTTTTTCGGGGAGTGAGTATCAGTGGCTGCAGACAGGAAGCCGTGTAAGTCGGGTGGTAATGAGGGAATCTGGTGTGCAAATTCACAACAGGCTGTGTGAAAGCTCTGATACGCACATACAGGAGCATCTCAGTGAATTAGAATCTCTGAAAAAGTGCCTTCATTTCAGCGGTTCCACTTATAAAAAGGGAAATTCCCACTAGGATTCGTTGCGCACAGAATTATTTCTTTCCTGTGATTTGTGATGATTATGGATTACAACTAATGTAAATTCAAAACAGACTTTTCTCAGAAAACTACACTACTGCATAAGACGATTCAAAAAAAAGACAGTTTAATACAGAGACATTACTGTCACGCTATGACCTACACGACCACGGCAGTTGTGCAGTAGACAATGAAAGACACGCTCCATAGCAAAAATAGGGCTATCGCCTAAAAACGGCTAATCACAGAGCTCTGCGTCTAAGGATGTTTGTGGAAAGTCATGTGGAAGAAAAAAATGCTTCAGAAAAAGGCGCACTGAGCAGAAGGAGCAGCTTTCAGATCGCTGTTCTGCAATAACATCACAACCAATAATCCCCTGTTTGTTTTCCCCTTGATCACGGGGCGCACAAACTTTTATAACCTGCGGCTGGGATCAAAGAGCCGAAGGGGGCGTGGCTTACAACTCCCAGAAACTCAGCCCAGCAACGTGCGAAAGGTGTGCGTGACGGAAAACCCTCCCTACACGGGTAGGCTCTGTGTCGCACACTGCAAAAACGGATCTTTTTTGTGTTTAAGTTTAAGTTAAATAAGATGATCTGCCAATGCAATGATTGTTTTGACCCCTAAAATAAGATAATTAGATATTCTGCACTTGATGATGATGATGAGTTGTTTCTATTTTAAGCGCAAAAATCTTATTCTATCGGCAGATAATCTTATTTACCTGCTCAAATCAAGGACAAATACAAAAATTTTAAGAAAAGTTTACTTATTTTTAGTTACGCTTTTGTAGTTTAGCCTCAGGATCAGCATGTGGCAGGACGAGGCTGGAAGTGAACCCACAACTCTTCATTTGCAAGACTTGCTGAACCGCATTTCCCTCAACTTTTAGACATACTTTAGGCAGCAGGCATTTCTATATCACAAATCCTTGTTTTTTTTGTTTTTTTGGTCTTATGTGATATTCAAAGTTTCCCTTTTTAAAGCGAATAACTGAAAATAATTTAGTTCCGTTTACTTATTTTAATAATATACAGATTGACTGAAAAGCAGTCGCCATGTAAACAAGAGTACAAGATGACACAAGGGGAACAACTATATTGATCAGTCAGGAAACGGAGACGATAATAGCTAGGTGACATCACTGCTCAACAGTATCGTGTAACACGTTATAACTAACATGCACACTCTCTTGTTGGCTCCCTGCTGCGGCGTAGCTAAAATAATAAAACTAGCAGGGCTCAGTGATTTTTCTCACCGTATAATAAGGTTTGGCTCATAATAAAACACTAGAGGAATACACGAGGCTGACATGTTGTCAGGTCCTCTATGACTTGTGTCTGAAAATAATAAAAATAATAAAATCCACCCTAGAGAGCTTCTGGTAGGCTCCTGTCCAGGTGTCACTATCCGGCAACTGTGCGCCGGCTCGCCTGCGTCTCGCCTGGCGCTCAAACCAGAATAATCACCGGCTGCTCATGGTACGGCGTCACCATGGCAACATCGCCTTCTAACCCATCAGCACTGTTTGTGGCACCACAGAGGAGTGTGTGGGGGAAAAAAAAAAAAAAAAACAACGCAGAGAGACATTTTAAAAGCAACTTGTGGACCATTAGGCCGCAGGTGGCGTTTACTACTGGACCGACAAAGAACCTCTGAGCTAAACAACCCGTTTAGATGCCAGCAGTGGCGAGGACAAATGGACCGGAAAGGGGATTCAGGTCCTCTTAAAACAGGCGATTAAAGCCGCACAATCAGAGACGATGACTCTGTGACGTTAAACTATTTGAGAAGTAGCACATCAATAAGTACATCTGTATTTGTGAGCTACGCCTGGTATTTTCTGGGTGTCTCAAGCGGAGGATATACGGTGCCATGTTTCAACAGTCACTATGATTGGTCTGTAGTTGTGTTGCTGTGCAGCGTAACCAGTTAGACGCTAGGATCTGTTTTATGAGCCGCTGCAGCAGTTCTTGACTGATTGCAGCACAGAATTTCTTAAAATAAATAAATAAACAAACCTTGCATTAACCGTGCGATTTCGAGGCTGAATAAAATAATTGAGAAATGTACTATTAATACATCATTTTAAAACATTTAAATGTGTCGTCTACTCAATACGTAAACGGTGCTATACATTTACTACTTTTGTTTAATTAGTGCATCGATTAAAATTGATCATTTATGTCTTGGACTGACGGCCTTGGGCAACGCAAAAGAGACAACATGACTGGAGAAGTCAAACAGAAAGGAAAACTCAACTTTAAAAAAAAAAAGAAAGAAAGAAAAAAACTATATGAAATAAACCAAAATTATGTAAATACACCAAGGCCTGGAAATCTGAGCCCGGCAGTGAAAGACCGGCGCGCTGAGGTGGGTTTGATGGTTATGTTTTGGGTAACACCTTTCTCATCATCGGCGCTCTGCTCCGACAAACACAATTCATTCATGACTTAAAGTTACTTTCGTTTTATGTGCTGATGCTCTTACTGTAACATATTTCATCATTTCTACTAACAGCACATCAACTTAGCCAAATCTCACCTGTTGTTTCACATCTTCACATGTATATAAATAAAATGAAGATGACAAAACAAATAGCTGTCTGTTAAAATAGAACAACCGTTCCAAACTTATTGTGTTCATTATTTATTACAAATATTCTTCCCCATCAATCTTACTTTTCCCATCATGCAGTGTGATTACTGACACCAGAAACACAAAATAAACGTCTGACTAAACAGGCCGAAAATGCTAATTAGAATGCACAGATATTGGAATGGACAAGAACTTCCTCAAAGAATACAGCACAGGTGAATCTCTGAGGATTTTGAATGTAAACCAGAACAAATCATAACAGCAGGTGGAATCCTGGAACACAGCTTGGCGTTCTCCAGACATCAACGGAAAAATCCTAAGACCGTCACCGACTCTACAGATGGAACACGGCTCTGTCTTTTTGTCGTTGGTTACCATATCGCCGACTAGATCAAACGTACGCAAAGCTCTTCTCGAGTCGACAATTTGCAGTTCAAGAACGGTTTTAACGATCGCGATTTGAGGAAAAATGTCTCATCAGAGGCAGAGACACGACAATGGCATGGTGAGACCTCAGGGTAGATGGGGAAATCAACAAAACCAGCAAGCCAGGTTTCATCCTCCTCCCGTCCATTTCTTACACGGAGAAATCCAAAGGCTGCACTCGCTTTTGGATGTGGCGAGAGACAGGTGGAGCGCAGAGAACCAAAAGGTGGCGTGTTTGGAGGCAGAGCTGGAAGAGACAAAACTCCAGCTGCAAAAGCAGAAGCGTCTCAAAGAGATGCACATCAACATGGGCAAAGAGACGAAGAGAGAACTCATGAGAGTGGAGAAGTTCAGGGATTCGGCGACACTTGACCCTGCCGCCATCTCTTCCATCGTGTACGACGATATGAAATACAAGCAGAAGAAGTTGCTGCAAAACGACTTTGTGGAATTAAAGACGGCCTACATCCGCGACCAGGAAGCATTTAAGGCACAAATCCAGGCGGAGAAAGAGAAAAGCAATGCCCTCCAAGAAGAACTAGGCGAAATCAAGACTTCCTACGAGGAGCTTCGCTCTAAATGTGAGGCTGGTGTTGCTGTGGTGGAGCAGCAGGATCAACAGCTCCTTGAGAAGCTGAGAGCTGAGAAGGACGGTCTCTATCGGAAAATGTCACTGGAGATCGAACGGCTGCAAGAGAGGGAGAAACAGACGCAGAGCCAACTAGACCAGGCTGAAGTTTCATACCAAGAACTGAAAAGTAAGTGTGAAAAAGTTGCTTCTGCATTAAAACAGCTTGTTGAAAAATATCAGCAGGAGATAAATCATGAGAAAATTTCTAATTCAGGCAGAGCAATGCAGGACCTGGAGCTTATTAATGACCTGAGAGCTGAGAAGGACGATCTCTATCAGAAAATGTCACTGGAGATCGCACTGCTGCAAGAGAGGGAGAAACAGACGCAGAGCCAACTAGACCAGGCTGAAGTTTCTTACCAAGAACTGAAAAGTAAGTATGAAAAATAGACTTCTACATTAAAACAGAGAGCAAAAACATGTCAGCGGGAGATAAATCAGGAGAAATTTTGTGATTCAGACAGAGCAAACCAGGATCTACAGCTTATCAACGTCCTGAGAGCTGAGAAGGACCATCTCTATCGGACAATCTTATTGGAGATCACACAGCTGGTAGAGGAGGGGAAACAGACGCAGAGCCAACTAGATCAGGCTGAAGTTTATTACCAAGAACTGAACTCTAAGTATGAAAAAGAGGTTTCTGCATTAAATCAGCAAGCCGAAACATATCAGAAGGAGGTAGATCACGAGAAAAAAGCTAATTTGGAGAGAGCAATGAAGGACCTTATGCTTCTCGACAATATGAGAGCTGAGAAGGACCGTCTCCAAGAAAACATGTCAAAAGAGATCACATGCCTGCAAGAGAAGGAGAGATGTTTGCAGAGCAAGATGGACGAGATTAACGTTTTATACCAGGAACTAAATTCAAGGTATGAAACTGAGGTTTCTGCCCTGAAACAGCAAGCAGAAGCCTTCAAGCTGGAGATTAAAAGTGAGAAGAAAGCTCATTTGGAGACAGAAAATAAGAACACGGAGCTCATCAAGAACCTTAGAGCTGAGAAGGATGATCTCCAGCAGAAATTCACTACAGAGCCGCAGAAAATGAAAGCTGAAGTCAGAAAGCAAACCGGAGTCAACACTCAGCTCTGTGGGGAGCTTAAAGACGAAAAAGATCTCACTAACTCGCAAAGGAAAATCGTTGGGTGTGAAGAACCGAGCCTGCAGAACGAATCCATCCCTGAAATAAATCTTCCTGAGCCTGCAAGCATGGATCCTGAGGAGGTCTCAGAAGAAACCTTATCAGAGATCAGTGAACCTGCAGAGATCAGTGAATGTACCGAAGTAACTCCCATGGACAATAAGACTTTAGAGGAACTGCCCAAGATAATTCACCTTGATCCTGAAAACATGGAGGATGCAGGCAAAGGGACAAAATCAAACCCTTTGATTCTGGAAAACACTCCGGCACACTCTGGCTGTGAGGAAACCAAAAACATGGAAGAAGAACAGGAACACATCTAGTGCACCAAACTAGGAAAAGGTTATCTTCCTAAGAAAAAAATAAAAATAAAAAATTCAAGTCACATTTTTTCATATTGTGCTTGTTTCTAAAAGCAAAAAAAGGCAATTTTTTTTTAAAAATAATAATAATAATAAAAAAATTAAGCAAAAACCCCTCAAGGGGAAATTTTAAAAATCCATTCAAATAGGCGGCACCTCGTGCCTGGAACCGCTTGCAAACTGACCTGAAAAGTCAGCATGTAAACACTAAAAAGGCTTTACTTTTTTATAGCAAAAAAAAAAAAAAAAAAAAAAAACAAACACTAAAATCGCCTGCATGTGTGTATGGATGTGTGTGGAGCGTCTCCTGCAGTAGTGTAGCGGTGCTTGCAGGAAGTGCATGCTGCTTCCTGCTTGCAGCTCTGCATTCAGCTGCTGCAGCTGGCTAACCCCTCTCTGTGGGGTGAAAAGAGGAGGCCAGTGTGCTAGTCTCCTGCTGCCAGTACATAGCCTCTCCATCGCCTAGACCCCTGCAGTGCCTCCTGGTGGCCACACACTGTAACTGGGTACCTTCCAGTCTCAGGCCTGTAGGGGTGTTGGAGCTACAGTGGACCCTAGAGATGCGGTGCAATCCTGGTGTTGCACCCGTCAGCCACTGTCCCAGCTATGGGCAAATAGCTTCACTCCTTTAGTCCTTGTCTTGTTAGGCCTCAGTAGTCCAGATAAGGCAAAGGCTATGAGAGTACACCTCAGCAGATGAGGAATGTACTGGTGGTGGGCCTCAACCGAGAAGGGAGCCAGCAGCCTCACGCAGCCATGATGGCAGACTGGTCGTGTTGGGTCTCCCCCATACCGTCGGTCTTCTTCACCATAGCTGATAAATGTCACTAACTCCACCGTTCAGATCCCCTGGGGTGGCGTTTTCTCTCTAAAGACACGATGCGCTGACAGTGAGGTCCAGAACCAGAAAAATCAAATGTATCAGGTGTCTTTAGGGGACACAGATGCCACCTTTAGCGCATCCTGGGCATCGCTTGGTGTGACTGTGCACCTCGCACTGAGAAACTCACTAAATGAAACTGGAACAGCATTGAGGCTACAGGCTACAAGCCTGAAGGGGGACGTCCGGGACCCCTGGATGAATGATCGCTACTGACCGAAACAGCAGCTGGCCAGGTCAGCTCAGGAGCTACAAGAGGAGGACGAATGATGAATGATTTAACTGTCCTTTTAAAGGGCGAAATTAAAACAGCTTTTTTCAGAGTCACCCGCAACCCTCTAAAGAGCATTCCTTACTTCAACATAATCATTTTTCTATCTTCCATTTTGATTGAAAACACCTTTGTCTCCGCTGCACTCCATCAGTCACAACAACAACGTAAGGTTTATTCGGAAATGCAGTATTAAACATAGTTTTACCCCTGTTTTCCAATGCTGTCAAAATAAATAGAGAATGGCAGCGGCTGCCAAAAATATGAATTGTATTTACTTTAGTTTTAAATAAAAGTGTTGAAATTAGCATGTTATGCGTGTTTAATGTACCTTGAAAGGCCAGATGTGTAAAATAGCCAGATTAAATGGTAGATAAAACAAATATTACACCAAGCTAACATGAGGTTGCTAATCAGTATCTTTTCATAGAACATTTTTTAATCAATCCATATCAGAATTTAACCTATTGCTGGAGGAACCTTTGTCATGGTGGTTATTAATTGGCAATATCTGAACCTCTTCAGCAGTTTAAAACTGCAAACTACAAATTACACTGTAGATCTTTTATAGTAATGTGTATCAAACTCAAATTTAGACTAGACCAAAAATAGAAATACAATAGTGCCTTGACTTAAGAGTTTATTTCATTCTGTGATGGAGCTCCTAAGTCATTTTACTCGCATGTCAAATCAAATTTCTCCACTGAAATATATTGAATCATCATTCAAAATATAAAAAACACTGAATAAATGTACTCATACATAACGAATACTGTACTGTATGAAAACACTATTGAGTAGAATTGGGTAAAATAAAATGGTTTCATGTACATTCTAATGTACAGAATTTACCTCCGAGATCAGGCGGCATGAAGATGCTAACGGAGGTGGAGGAGAAAGGCTGAACTGGATAACTGAATCTTAGTTGTGGATTCTTGTCTTTTCTGACACACTTGCCTCACTTTCATCTGCAGGGTTTTTCAATTAAAACCTGTCCAATTTTTTTCATCATCCTCCCGTTCAGAATGTCTCTAAAACGAGTTCGACAATCGTCGTTAAATAGTGCCTTCGCACACTGAGATGCAACGGGAAAAAGTTTCTCCCACATTTCCAGTGTTTCCTTTTTCTCTCATAAAGATAGCCACCTCTTATTTCCTCTGTGTGCTGCTGCATCTGTAGCTGTTTTGTTGTGACGCTCTCTTTGGTGCCCACTAGTGGTGGGACCTCTGAAGTTGCCTCATAAGGAGAATTTTAGCTTTAAAGTCAAAGTATAAAAACAGCGGAGACATACTGTATGTCAGTAAACTCGTAAGTTGGGACACTTGTAATTCAATTTACCGCTGTAGATGGTCCATTTCATGCGGTTTGGCATAAATGTATAGTAGTAAGTCAGAACACTGTAAGAAAGGCCACCATGCCACATCATATACAAAAACTGAAATACAAAAAAGATATTAGTTTGACGGACATAAAATAAATACATAGCTCAGTGGTTTCTAAAGTGCGACCGGAGACCGTCTGCGACCTTTGGAATGATTTATTTATTAAAGGTTGCAGCAAATGTTTCTGAAGAAAGTGACCCCATTTTCTGCTCTTGTTGCAGAGCACATGCTAAAACAAAAAACAAAAAAAAGTGTCCCCCCAAAATTAGGAAATTCTATGCATTTCTTTAATATAAAAAACAGATCCATTTTCTAAGGGAAAAGAAACCTGACTACTTTTTAGACTATAAAATTATTTTTGCATTTTCAATCTGGTAATAAAAAAAATATAATTTCTGTGAGTACTTCCAACTTTATGAATTTGGCTCACATGGCAAAAACATTCAACATCACTGCTTACCTCCAGCAATATAATTTCCAACAAGATATCAGCTGCAAACTTAACACACAGTCAATGATTAACTAAAGGCCATGGCCAGATTTCTTTTTCTGTTTCTTTAAGATATTGATCGTCTAGTAAAATAAATATCAATACATCACAAGATCAGTTAAATTACTTCATAGTATATCAGCCCAAAATAAATACCTGCAGAAATCCAGGAAAACCATTGGTTAACACGACTTTAAAAGATTACAAAAAAGTCATTTACAGAACGGTACACCTGTATATTTATTACTGAGCCATTTCATTGGCTAAGATGAATTAATAGTTAGCAAATCTATGTATTCTATTTCATTTTTGCTTGTTAATTAAAT
Source organism: Fundulus heteroclitus (assembly GCF_011125445.2). Taxonomy (NCBI): domain Eukaryota; kingdom Metazoa; phylum Chordata; class Actinopteri; order Cyprinodontiformes; family Fundulidae; genus Fundulus; species Fundulus heteroclitus. The sequence continues at coordinate 16,501,211 of NC_046373.1, read as the reverse complement.
TCGATTGCCCTTTTTGAAACCAACAGGCTATAATATGAGCATCAGAAACAGCATGGATGCACAATAGCACTGAATATATTGTGTCCTGGCCAGAGGGCAATGTGGATGGTGGGGGGTGAGAATAATGGGGGGAGGGGAGGCGAGGAATTGGGGAGTGTAGCCGCGAAAGAGGGAGCGACGAAGATGATGGGAATAAAGAAGGGGAATGAAGAAGATGCAGGGGGGAAAAAAAAGACCAAGATTACCACGGATGTACAAATGAAGAGAAGGCAAAAAATAAAAAGCAGAAATGACAACATAGAGAAATATAAAAAACACCCAGGAAAGCAGAACAAACACTGAGGCTGATACAGTAGCCATAGTGACACACACACACACACACCCATCCCCAGGGAGGTTCGATGATTTACTGCTCCACACATTCTGGAGCCCAAAAGCCACCCTGCCCTGACAGAGACACTGTAATCATCTGGAGAAAAAAAACAAACAACCAAAAAAAAGACACAGCAAAATCTTGTGAATCAGGCACATAATTTGTCTCTTTTTTCCCCCTATTAAAACACAAGCATCTTGAGCACGGACCCCAACTGTCCGGTGTGAAGCCAGAAGCATCATCACGCGTGTAATCTAGTTCACTCTGATTCACTAAATCATGCCCCCCCCCTCCCCACCCTGTGTATGAGAGTGAGTGCTACAGAGAGGAAGGTGGAAAACAGGTGCTTCTCATCAAGGGACATATCAGTGTTGCTGTGGTAACGCCGGCCAGCCTAACGGTTATTGGTTTAGCATGAGGAATTGATCCATCCTCCCGTAAATGGGAATATTGAAACTGCATAATTTAAAAAGGCTCCCCGTCGTTTTCTGCAGCTCTCGTGTTACAAATACAATATCTGCTGTATTGATGCTAAATCTTATGGCCCTGTTGCGTCGACAACGTGCAGCAGCGGCCCCTAATAGCAGCAACGTTCGTATTGATTGGCGTTTTGCAGTAAGAATATTAAACGGAATACCAGGGTACGCCAAAATACTTTAAAATGCTGTTGTAAAGTTCACACTAGTGCCCAGATAAGATGAAGGTTTGTGCATGAAGAATTCACTCACTTCAATCACTGTAATATCTGAACTGTTTAGAGGCGGTGGGATGCACCACGGGAGAAGAAGCAGAAGCAGAGCTGACTGATTGTTATAGAGAGCCTGTGATCGATGAAGAGGATAAAGATCTAACACCAGATTCCTTCTTTGTGAGCTAAAAGAATAACTCTGGATTACATTTTGATCAAACATGATGAGGATGATATCTTAATTAGCTCATTTCTAATAAAAAATAACACATGAGAAGTGACACATTGATTCAATAATTTAGCTTTAACAAACTTTTTCAGTTCCAGAAATCACCTGTTTACTGTTCCAGTCACAAACGTGCATACATTCATCATAGGCATGACTCAGGGATGGGCAATATACAATCATATTCAATAAATTAGAAATGCATTTGTAAGAGGCTTGTTTGTCTGATTAAAAGAAACCTTTAAAAACCAACAACTTTAGGCTGGTATTAAACATACTTTTGAATGAGAGCCCCCATTTCTGCATGAAAAAATTTCCCTTTTTTTATTGGTCTGATGCAAAATTCTTTGTCTTAATTGCTGTTTTTCTATTAGCTAGACGTAGGAAAAAAATCAGGACTAACTAAAAAAAAAAGGCATTAAGACAAATCAGTGTTAATCAATACAACATGCTTTCCATAGTGAATTGAGTTACTGAAATACATTTTCAATAATGTTCTAATTTATTGAATAGGACTGTATATTTAGGTTTTTAGCACAACATGGTTATGTTTTTTATTTATTGACAACCAAAAGTAGTGGTAAGTGTTCAAAAATAAAAAAATAGAAATGTTACCTATAATAAAACAGGCTATTTAGCTATAACAATCATCTTCGGTAGCGTAACTAAGCTGCTAAACAGGACTCAAATATTGCATTAAATCATATTTTCCTACTTTTAGCACAATTTAGTGATGCTCTCACCGACCCAGCAGTGGAACAAGAGTTTAAACAGCAAAGATGATATCATCATTACTGACAGTGTTTGGAAACATTAAAAAGTTTAGCATCATCATCATTGGATGACTAAGACAGTTCAAGATAGTTCATGGTAATAATAAAATATCCTCACTGCTCATCCCCTGGCCTCCCTGCTGTTTTAACCATCTGATCCAAGCTGTTTTTCTCAGAGGGAAGGAAACTAGGCCAGGTTGTACGTTCAAGAACAACTCAGGAACCATCGAGGCTCAAGCCTGCTATGAACTGGAAGTAGCTGTCCACGCTGAAGCGGGTTGAATATCAATGTCAGCGGCGAGGCTGCCAAGCAAGACAGACGCCGCTACTATATAATCAGCACCTTCAGGCCTGATGGAGATTTTCAGCTGTCCACATGGACGAGCCAGATGGCTTCTGCAGAAAGCTTTTTATGATCAGAGCCAGATTAGAATTGGCCACAATGACCAATAATAATAAATGCCTGTGGAAATAATAAATAATGATAAATAGGTCTAATGTTTGGGGGAATCAAGCTTAGAAACTTCAGAAAACTGTATCAACTGTCGGGCATGGCAGTGGTAGCACCGCGCTGACAGGAGAGGGGGGGGGGTGTATGCATGTTGCTTAGATCAGAAAATAAAGTAATTTCTTGTTCCTAAACATAACTGAAACTGGATGATCTTTACTCCGCAATTTAAAAATAAATTAATATGAGATTTATGACCCCTGTGAGTGTATATTGATCAATTTAGTTAGTGACCCATTAGAAATATTGCCGTTCTACTGCATCTTTACAACTACTGAATTAAGAGTTTTTTGCAAAAAGACTAAATTGGTTAAAGGTTAATAATCAAAGAGCATCCTCTGAACTAAGAAATATTAATGTCCAGCTACCAGGCCACGGATCAACGGCGTGTCCATTTTCTTCGTGGCATGATGACGAAGCTCTGCTCGTCTTCATCCTGCTTTGACCTGTCCTGACCTCGCAGGGCTGCTACAGTCCACAGCGGCTCGCTGCATATGTGCAGCGATTGTGTAAACACTTGTGAGCGTCTGCTCAATCTGCCTCCAGTTAAAGCCCGACAGCCCCATGGGAAAGCGCCATTTCCTGCTTTCCTCTCTTTGCTTTTTTTTTTTTTTTTTTAAAGGACCCGTCTGACCCTGAAGTCCTGCGCGCATTTGTTCCAAAACACAACTAAACACGGGCTTCTATGTTTAAAGTGAATAAAGCTGTGATTTAAATGATGTGCTGCCTCCTGGATTGGTCATAATTTGCTTTAGCTGCGGGGTTGTAATGCCTCTTTTCTTAAAAGCTTTTATTACGTACATAAATCAAATTATACTGAAATATGATTCCCTTTTGTCCTTCTGGGAGGATTTTTTTCCCCCCCTCGCTCATACTTTCTACCAACGTTTTACCATTTTTACCTTTTAAACCTGTAAATAATTACTGTGATAAATTAAGCGCAGTGAGGCGTGTCTGAGGAACTAAGGCCATGCGAAGAATAATCCCTCTTTTAATCTAAAATTCAGTTCTGTTTTTGTCTTCCCGTGTTTAACCACCATAATAAACAGCTGCATTGGAATTGCTGCGATATATCCTATAACTTCACTGGTTTTTTTTTTTCACATGCTTTCTCGGCTTGAAAAAGCAGAAGTGCCCCGTCGGTGTTAAGAGCTTCGCCCTTTTTTTTTTAGCAAACTACTGCTGCTGTAAACGGCCTCCGAATATGAAAAACAGGAAGGGGGAAATTCAACTGATACAGTCCCTTGCAAAAGTCATATTTTTTTAAGTGTACAGCAGCAAACCTTAATGTAAAAGATTTGTGACGGACAAGCGTAGAATGTATTCATTCGTATTTGTATTCAGCCCTCTTACCATCTGACACGCCCAAATTAAATTCTGTGCAACCAACTGGTTTTAGAAATCGCCTAATTAGTGAAATCTGCGCAATTTTATCTCAATAAACAGACCTAAATGTAATTTAGAATGTGTAAAAAGACAGTAAAAAACTGATTCACAGACACTTTCTTCTCAACCGGACTGAGCTTGAGCCATTTTGTAAAGACTAATCTAAAAAAACAACAAAAAAAAAAACCAATTTAGCCTCTAGATGTGCAAAGCTGGTTGAGCCATAAACCCAAAAAACTTACAGCTGTGGTCAGAACAAAAGGTGGTTCTACAAAGCATCAACTCAGAGGTGTGAAGACAAATGCACACCACATTTTTACATTTTTTTTATTCTTATAAAGATAATTGTCCATTTTTCTCCAGTTTCACAACAATGCACCGCTTTTTGTTGGACTGTCACACAAAACCCCAATCAAACGCATGAAAAGTTACAGTTAGGATGTGATATAAACTGTGAAAAAAAACAAACTTCAAGGGTTCTGGCGAGAGACGGCGAACATTAGCAAAACCGAAACTTAATGAGGGGAGCCAGATTGAGTCTCCGACACGGCAACGCATTGTTTCATGCTCACAAACTGAACAGCGTTCCGCAATTAAACTGAGCAGCCAGGCGTAATATCAAAATATGGAAATGGAGGCGTGGAGCGTGTAAAAAGAAAACAACAAAAGACGTATATTATTGGGATTTCATGAACTGTCACTCACACTGTAAGCATATCCTCTCATGGGGAGACGGTGAGACGGTTTAACTTTGAGATTTCAGGACCGGCTCTAAATTGTCTAACAGCGAACGTGAGTGCTGTCTTGTTTTTAAGTGATCCTCGCCGTACAAGGCCGACCCCTCTCATCGGCTGCGAAGCGAAGCATCACCAGCACCGACATAAGCAGATGCACGTCCACGCGCGCGACCCCGACAAGGATACAGCCGATTTATTCAGCGCTGGGACTACTGCACGCATAAGATTTCTCCATTATTCTCACCTTGAGATGCAGATTAGCATTAGAGCGAACGAGCAGCAGATACGACCACCTCATTATTCATTGGCAGCGGCCATTAGGGGGCGAATAGCTGCAAAGATAAGGGGATTATCAGGGTGAATGGAATGGTGTTTGTGTGTGTGTGTGTGTCTGAGAAATCCGTGGCGGTAATTCATTGTAAAAGCTGTTAATGAGACGCAACAGATGCCTGCAGACGAACGGGCTCGTTCGAGCTCCAGCTGACGCACACGGAACAAACCCGCACACTGAAGCTGTCAAAAGCAACAAAAAAAAACCAATAAGAAATACACCAAAATGATTCTTTGAAGTGTTTCTGCCACACCCGGAGGCGCTGCTGCTCTGGAAATGGCCAAGCAGCGGGGTCATTTATCTCCCTCGCGTGACGCCAGCCTTTTGGACAAAGGGCACGAGGCAACAGGGGGAATTAAGAGAGGTGTGTGAGGATAAGAGCGACTGAAATGGAAATGGGGTCCACCGTTACAAGGCTCTAATCGCAGCAGGGCTACGCTTCATAGATGACCCGGGTGGGCCGAGCAATACGGGCCCCTTTGGAACCAATAAAACACCACTAAAGCGTAGAGTGGCTTTATTTGTGGCTTTATTCCATCGCCATTCCTTCTCCTGTCCTCACCTTTCTGCACTCCACCTCCACAGTTTTATCTCCCTCCACAGAAGAACGCTGTAGAGTTATCCAGTAAAGATATGGTAAAATATGGAAGCCTACAGGGCCTCAAAGGGCACATCTGCAATCAGCAGCTGCAGCAGTCGGGGGTCAGTCACACAGTGGGTAGGGGGGTGGGTTGCTGCAAGACATTCAGATGCAACTTGCAGATTCCTACTCTGGTCCTTTTTCCACATGCACGTGAAAATGCACGAGCAGCTCTTAAAAGATTAAACATGACAGATCCACCCCCCCGTCTTCACCTTTTTCATGATTCCGTTTGATTTTTCATTTCACTGGTCACAGTTCATCACAGTAATTCAGGGCAGCGGGGAGAGACGAGTTACGCAGAGCCGAGAGGAAACACAGGGAGAAGGGAAATTAAAATCAATTTAAAGAAAACAAAAGAGTTGGTTCTGTCTCTCTAAATTTAAAAAGGAGCGCTTCTATGTGAAAGTAAGTGACTGGATTTGGAAAATTCACACTGAACGACTTCCTGTTTATACGGGTCACAATTTTTCTTTCAGTAACAGAAAATCAGAAAGAGAAGAAAACCTCTAGGTTGCTCCGCCATATAAAATAAATCACTGTTTTATTTTAATTTATATCAGATAAAAAAAAAAAAAGAAACAAAAAAAGGTTTGCCGGTGAGGCCACCCAAAAAAATCCGCTCATTCAACCCAACCCTCTATCCAGAAACTGCATCAGAGCAGCGACTATCAGAGGCTGCTTACACCATCTCTATGAACCGCAAACAGGAAAGGCAAGATCACAATCACCAGACTGGTCCACAGCTTTCTGGCTCACAATTCTGTGCTTTCCCCCCCCCCCCCCCTTTACAATAATGCATGTATGTTTTATAAGGGTTGTGATTCAATCGACACATTCTCCATCATCTCTTCTCATTTTTCACACTAAATTGTTGTAGATCCCAGAAAAACACTGGCATGCATTGCTGTCTGTCGTTTAGTACACACGGACAATACAGGAAATTGAACTGATTGATTGTTTCATAAAAAGACACCAAGAACGCACAAGCGCTTAGGTCAGCTCAGCATTTAGAGTGAAAACATCCAACATGCACCGAAAACTATTAATACTATCACCTAGTTTTTTTAATTACTTTCAGCCTATGAGCTGCTTTATTTTTATTGCATTGACCATGCGAACATCACTGTGAATCAACTGCTGTGACATTAAAAAATAGATGTTAACTGACAGGGAGCTAAAGATAACTCTGATAACTTGCTTTCTAGGTACTCTAAATCATTACTTGCCAACGTGAGTACAAATTAACGGACGGTCAGTGTGAAACATCCCAATAAAACTTTGACTGAAAAACCCAGAGTTATTCACAAGTGACCAACACTTTTATGTCTGCTTTACTAAATGCTTCATGGTGTTTTTTTTTTATTAGCATAGCTAATAAATGTGGCATTTGATTATCACTTATGATCTAACCAGTGCTCTCAATGCTTTCCCCACTATGCTAAAACATGAACACGAACCGGCTGACTGGGATTAAACGGTTGTAGATTTTATTTGCTAAAGTTGAGCTGGGATTTTAGATGCGTCCTGTTTGATGCTCGACCTTTAACTTGACCTTCTGCTCCAGCCGCGGTTGAGTTTTATGAACCTTATCAACCACGTATTTCTAGTTTTTAATGTCCTGTTCCCATCAGGGTGGAGAAGAACCTTCGGTTGGACCATTGTCCTGAAGGTTCCTCTTCCACATGCTTGTCTTTAAATCACTAAAACAACCTGTCAGTTTTTGGGTTAGGCAAACAAAGATCGAACGTTTTCGGCTCTGTTCTTAAACGCACAACAGGAAGTAGTCGTCTTTAATAGATTACATGCAGACAATAATGTTAGGAGTGGTACGAAAGTATTGCATGCAATGCTCAGTCTTCCTTTATGACACTAATATTACCAGTTCCTCGTCTATTTTTTATTTATTTTTTTTATTGTGGGGCTGTTTCCAGGTATAGAGAGGCAGACATGATTATGCTCTGGAGTCGTTTCTGTAAACTTCTGCCCCCGAACAATTGGCTTTCTCTGCGTCGGCACCGCTCTTCGACGTGAGCAAGAGGGCCAGACCGTGTATAATAAATTCATAACATGGCAGAATTTCTTCCCACAGAAAAGGCAGAGACTGCAACAGTCCTTTTCAAATCAGTTAATGGGGGTTGGCTCAGCGTGTCCCGAGGGAGAGCTGAAACCAAATGAAGCAGCTGAATGTGCACCGGAGCAGTAAACAGAATGCCTGCTGGTGGCAGACAATCTGCTGTCACTCACTCACACACACGCACACACACACACACACACACACACAATTATTTAGGCTCGCATACACACTCGAGTGTTTCACTCGAAACCGCACTGAAAAACGGACACGTGTTAGACAGAGTCACCCGAATAGAGACGGACCAATTAGCGAGTGACAGACAGAGAGACGGAGGCAGAAAGATGGGGCGAGAGATGAAGAATACATTAAATCACTCGGTGCGCAGCGATTCATCAGAGGCACCTTCACACTCCGACGCTTTGAAGCAAGTTGAGGTGGCCGACGGTAAATCCATTCGGGTTACCGCGGAGGGATGATTTGGGAAGAAGTGTGGAGGAGATAGAGTGGCACTTTTGCACCTGGATATTGAAGCCAAATAATGAGAGCACAATTTGATTGTAATAATAGGGTGATCGGACACGTTTTGGCCTGATGATGGACTGGAGGTCTCTGTCCAGGGCTTACCCCGCCTGCAGTTAAAAGACACCAGCTTATCTAAAACGCGGCAGCAGGAATTAAAAAGAAATCATATTCCTCCTACTAGCTAACCTCCATTGGCTTTCTTTAAACCCCAGAATGGAATTAAAAATTCTCCTTCTCACATATAAAGCCCTTAATCATCAAGCTCCATCAGAGATCTGGGATCTGATTGTTCCAGATGTTTCCAACAAAGCACTTTGCTCTCAGACTGCAGCCCTGGCATCGGCGGAGCTACTGCTGCCAGCAAGTTTATTTTCTCCTATAGATGATCCATTTGGTCCTGTCTCAGTGTTTAACCCCGTCTCTCTACTAGACATAGCTGTTGGCTGAACTTTTACAGCCACTAACTATATGTCCAGCTTCTCTCCTAGATGAAGCCATTATCCTTCACTTACTCACATCGAAAAGCACTCCTGCATCAGTGCTTCTGCGCTCTGTGTGCAGGCGCCGTCTTCTCAAACCCCCAGTCGGTCGTGGCTGAACGCTGTTCACACCCAGCCTGTTAAAGGGGAGTTTTCCTCTCCACTGTTGCTACATGCATGCTCAGTATGAGAGATCGCTGCAAAGTCAACGACACAATGCAGGTTACTGTCCACTGTCGCTACATGCTGCAAGTCTCAACACGACGTTTGACTGCTTACCAGATGGTCAGATAGAGACTCAGTGTGCCTGAGATCAAGCATTATTTTGTCATTATTTGTTATCATAGCAGCTGATGGCCAATATTGGGCCATTATCAGAACTTGGCACGTTTACCATAAATTTCACCAGAGAACCAGCTTAATGCATTAATTCCCCGTTTGAGCCGCTGGTGGTTGATGATGTTCTCCTACTAATGTAGTTTTAAGTTAAATGAGAACAGCAACAGACCATCATTATGACTAATGTTTGACTACTTAAGAGCTTCCCTCATGTCTGCGACAGAGAAATATTTTGTGTCAGGCTTTCAGGGCATTGATCTCTGGTGCAGATTGCTGGCATCTCTCAGGGGGAGTTGTCAGATAAAAGGAAGCAGAATCCCTGCCTTTAAATGGATGCATGGGAACCGTTTGTGTGTATTCCTCCTCAGATATATTTGACAAAATGCAAAACTACCCTCTATAAATTATACTTAGAAAACAAATTGTGTTTTCAGTCATGTATAGATTTTTTTTAAAAACAGAAAATGCAACCAGTTTATGTTCAGCTGAGAAAACAAGGCTCAAGAGAGCCTTAAGGAGGAATTAATAGCATGAACAGGGTCAGAGAGAAGATTGACAGTTTTCCCCTAAGCTGCTTCAGTCCAAATATAACGTGAAATCCCCTCACTTCTAACAACAATCATGTTGTATAAGACTTCCTAGACATCAACGGGATGCGATCTGAGGAGAGATCAGAAAACCTATTTCCAAGCACGCAACACTTTTAACCCAGATATTACAAAATAAAATAAAATAAACACATTTTGGAATTAATATTTGATCATTTTACATTTGAAACATAATTTAGGAAGTTTGTGTCAATGTGAGCACTCTGGGAAAACTTCAAACATAAATGCAAAGACAGAGTATGAACCTTTCCTGGCGCAGCTGCAAAAGGAACGGGACACAGAGCCAGTTTCCCACTGGAATCAGGGGAATGTAAACAGGCCACCCGCACGCATAGCTTCAATCTGATTCTTTAGAGGCCGCAAGACGAGAGCCACATCTGGAAAAAGATGGAGTTTGTTGGGACTGCCCTTTATGTTTCCTCCTTCTGACCACACGCTGCGGTCCAAACGGGCTCTCCAGAGGCTGCGGGAATGTAGCTGCATGCTGGGAAAAAATGTCAACCTTCAACCTTCCTAATTTTGTACCAAACATCCGGTGTCCAAAAGTTCGTTTGTTCGTGACGTGGATGAATCCAGCCCCAGCTGAGAATTTTTAGGAGGAGAATGCTCGAGGGCATTCCACCCCAACGAAGACAATGTGAAGAACGTTTATTTCAGATGAATTTTGGGGAACATATAAATCTTGATCTTTACGACTTTCCGAAGAAAGGCTTTACAAATCACAAACTGTAGTAGTAGTAGTAGCAGTAGTAGTGGTATTTTATAATTGTACGTTTGATTTAAATGTCTGATACCGGGAAGAGCTTAGAAATAAAAGTTTTTGTGAGTTGATATCATAATAAGTCATAATAAGTGTTAGATGGGCAGATGATATCACATCATATCGATCACAGACTGGTAAAGTGAATTTAATAGAAATCGTAACAGACTTTGTGATATTGGCAAACATCGTATTACCCTCCAAACAAACCGATATATCATGGTATCGTGAGAAAGCTGGTGATTTACACCCCTCGCTGTTATGCGTTGTTTCGACATCAGTCCCTCTCATACTGAGTCAGAAGTCTGCTTGTGTTCAATTCTCATCACTAACGTGGACTCCATCTGGTATCAGAACCCAACTGCTGCCTTCGTCACCTTCTCGGCCATATCACGCTATTGTAGGGCTATTAAGCTTATGGCCCACATGGCCACCTGCTCTGAAAAATGACTTTCTGGGTCATTGCGGGATTATTTTGCAGCAGCACAGTCTTAGGGGTCCACAAACGGGTCAAACGAGGCTGCGCGTCATAAGGGTTCTCACTATAAAACATGTAACAGTCACAGAAGATGCCGTTGGGATGCAGAGAGAGGCATCCAGCAGCTAATTAGCAGGAACATGTCTAGACAAGTGAAAGCAAACAGCCTCTAATTTCCTCTGTTGTGACTTCTATTGGCCTTGTTTTGGGATTTTGCAGGTCTACCCGCCACCCCCACCCCCCCCTCCACGGCCCCTTGTGGGTTCCAGTTATTGTTCTGTTGACGGGGCAGCTCATAAAATAGCGTGTTGCAGGCCTTGTTATTGTGGTGAAACTGGCCACAACTGCCTAAAAAAAAAAAAAAAGAAAAGAACAACACGGCGGCATAGGTTTGAAGTTATTTTCCTTTCATGGGGTGGAATCCCTTAGTTACAAGCAGCACGGAGAGACACCATGCTCATTTCAGCTTTTAGCTCCTTTTACAATGTAATCTGTCAGCAGATCTGACCATGAAGACGCTGACACATTAAAGGGAGGAAAAGAGGAAAAGAGAAAACACATGCAATAATGTATGACAACTAGACAGCATCAAACGTTTCTCTTTGTAACATGAAGCCCAAAATACAGTCAGTCAAGTCTCTCAAGTCGATCAAGGCTTTTAAAAGTACCTGCCTTATTGATTTCCTTACATCGCTAATTAAAAGAAGACAAGAGAGACGGTTAGTATGATTAAAAACACTTTGTGTGGCAATAACGACCCTCATATTGTGGCTATCACGGCCCATTAACTGAGCGAGAGTGTCTCGAATGTCAAGCTGAGAAGCCTTTCATGAGAAGCTCTTTAAAAGGTAAAGCTAGACTAGATGTTTGGATTCATGACCCACCTAAAATATACAGCAAAGCCTTCAAAAGGTTTTTACAGGAAATAACAGAGTTCAAGTGGAAAGGGAAGTAGGAAAAAAAAGTAGCTGAGTGAAGCACGGCAAACTGCCGAGAGAGCCAGTTTAACCCCTGGAGAGAGCTGTCTCAATCCCTTTGGGAGGCAGCTATACTTTCTGATATAAAGATATAATATAAGAACATAATTTTTCATGACCAATCACCATGACCAATTTTCGATTTGTTTTCCGCTTGGGACACGGCTACCACAAGGTGGCAGCAAAACGCCAAGTTGTTTGGAATAAAGCAGCCAAAAGCCCAGCTTGTAATGACAAGCATAGGCAAGATTTCACCGTGGTGACAAATTAAATATTTTTGAGATTAGATGGCGTTGTGGAGGAGATTTCACATGCCCTTCAGTCAAGCCTCTTTCACAAAACAGTTCAGTCATATCACTGAAAAAGAAAGCCCCACGCTGACGTGAGCTTTCATAAAAAGACGCAAAATTCACAGAACCGCAGGAAATCGCGGAGATCAACTCAGGCGGGTCAATATTCAGCTCCTCTCTATTCTTAAGGGTTAACACAAATTTCCAGGTTTTCTCCCAGGCCTGAACTGCCAATTCAAATAAATGTTTTTTAAACATTTTGAAAAAGGCTGAGAATGTCCAAATACATTATCGAAACTCAGACTGTGACTGCATGGCACTCGAAATATAATAGCCAACCAAATATTACCAAATATTACCAAATATTACGTGGAAGCAGTCTTTGGTTATTAAGATATTGAGCATAGTGACATTACAATGACACCTGCAATTCCATTCATAGTGCAGCTCTAATGTGTTAGTTACTACATTAACACACAAAGGAAGTACTGCAATAAATTTAGCACCAATGTTAATTCTTTTTTTCCTCCTCTCATATATGTGTACAGTTTCAGCGCTCATTATGTTCTAATGGTCTGGTTCATGTCAGCCAGTGATTTATCAATGGAATAAAGAGCTATTTTTATCCTGAGAGGTTTTGAGCTATAATAAATTAGCGTTGTATGAGAGAAAAAGAAAATATTGCATTGTGAAATGTGAAAATGTCTGTCACATGGGTGATTGTGGTTGAGGTTGAATGTTGGCAGAACATTCATACGGAATTTCTTTTCATGAAATGCATAACTATTATAAACATAGATAACACTAGGGCTGGGTATCATCTAGGATGAGCCGATTCAATACGATTCTCGATACACAGCTCACGATACGATACGATTCTCGATACATAGCTCAGCTTGCTTTGATTCCAATATTGATATTTATTACTTTGAATTAATGCTCAGTGATTCAATCACCAAAATCAGCCAAATATTATGTTTATGTTCTATTTATTGATCACAGACATATTAACAGGAAAATAAAGTGCATTTGCTTCAATGCATTTAACGTGTCACAGAAACCAAAAATGTGCCCAAACATCTGATTTTAGGGACAAAGGAGCTTCTAAAATCCTGTCGGCCGTTCCACAAATTCGTTTCACTTGCTCTCCTTCGCTGTGAACTGTAATGGTTGCGCTGTAATAACGCCCCCTAGTGGTTGGGAGGTATATCGATATTGAAAGCCAGAATATCGATATTAAATCGTTTTTAAAAATATCGATATTAATCTTTATATCGATTTTTATGCACAGCCCTAGATAACACTAACTTAGGAGTCACAGTACAGTTTTTACATATAAATAATTAATCAGCATGTTGCTCCACATTATATTTCATTAATGAGCTCCACTGTCTAATCCTGCGGGTTTTTTCCTAAGTGGAGAATACAGATTTGATTGATTTTAGAGCTAAGGGAGACATAAAAACTGCTGTGACACAGGACAAACGAAAGTGGAGGTTTGAGGTGGACTCAAATCACACCCAAAACAGAAATGGGAGTTGTTTGATCTAATAACTGAGAAGAGAAACTGCTGACAGTGCAATCCATGTCACAAAAAGATTTGTTCATGTCCCCAGATGTCCAGTTAAAGTTTGAATGGTAAGACAGCGGAGATAATTAAGGTTCAATACGGTTAAACGCTATCAAATGCTATCTTTTTTTTTTCATTTTAAGTGAGAGAAAAATTTAATGTTGTACACTCCACCTACAGTAGTTTCTATCAAAGTTCCAGAAGGGAGGTTTCTGCTGCTTTTAATTGTTCCATAGTGCAAATAGTCATTGGCAAGAAAACTAAAGTTAAAGAAATCTGTTACATTTGGTGGCTACGAATGGATAACAACTCCAAAATATATGACACCTTAAACAGCAATTCAAAATTACTCCTCAATCAAGTTAAAAAAAAAATTTTTTTTTAGAAAAACCTTTCCTGTGCAGTATGCACTGCAAAAGGGAAATAAAAGTGAGTAAAATGTTCTTGAAATTAGTGTATTTTTCTTTGATTTGAGCAGGTAATTAAGATTATTTGCCAATGAAATTAGATTTTTGCACTTAAAATAGGAACAATTCATCTCCATCATCTTATTTCAAGTGCAGGATATCTAATTGTCTTATTGTAGGGGTACTAAAAACTAATTCCACTGGCAATTAATCTTATTTTGCTGCTCAAATCAAGGAAATATACACTCATTTCAAGAAAGTTTTACTTACTTTTAGTTCTCTTTTTGCAGTGTGTGTTGAGGCTAAAAATGCCTATGAACTTTAAATAAAACATGTCGTTTATAAGCATCTGTTTATTCTCTGGATACACGTTTGTATCCAGACAAATCTCGTCGGGTCTTGTTATCACCTGGCAGACCGTCATGCACCCAAAGCAGCGTTTCCCAATAACAGGCTATGAAAGCGACGATGTGCTAAGAGGCTAAGAGGCTGCTGGGACGCATTTGAGGACAGAAGACAACCTGGAAGTGTGCAGAAACTGCATCAGGGATGACGCAGCCACAAAGAGAACACACACAAGCGCACGCATGTTTTCCCAGACGCATTACACACTGATTATCCCCGAAGAGTCACTGTGTAAGCTCGGTGCGCGTAAAGAGTCTACGGGCATGTGTGGGTGTGGTCCGCTCATATTCTGCAGTCGTGTGCAAGTGCCGCTGACATTAAAATGAGAAATAAGTTTAGCAGTGCTAGCATTTTCAATCCATGCATTAGAGGAATCCTAGAACAAATCTGTAATAATAGAAAGAAAATGTGCAACAGACATTGTTTTTACCATATATGTCAGTAAATTACTTTGAATTGACAGTTGGGTTGTGTAAATTAGGCACGAGAAGTGGCTAAAGCAACAAAAGTTTGGAAAATCTGAGAGAAGTTCTTATGGAGGAGTCCAGTCATGGGCAGATTACTGGTAACAATGTATACCAAGGTATTAAAAAAACATTTTTGCTTTAAAACTGCAAAAAAACAAAGTTTCTTTAAAAAGTTGCCCAAGAAAAGTGCAAGAGTGACCAGATATTCTCTGCGGTTGAAGCATAGACAGAGTGGTGCCCCTCCCCCACATATTGTTGTGCACTGCCTCACCAGGATGAAAGTTGGGTGCGACAATTTCTGACGATTTTTGATTTTGTGTTCATTCTTCAGCTAATATCATTTATTAATTAAACCTGTCAATCAAAGTCACACCCCTGGCAGCTCCAGAGCTGCTGGTGCGAATGTTACTGGAACATTCGAATGCACACGGAAGAGTCAGAACACAACAACGAAAACACAGGAGGACAATCGTGGCAGCAGATGAAGATTCGCTCATTTATTTACTAAATAATTTCACAAGACTTTAGCTGGAGGAAAATAACTGACCAGACTTAAAAATGCAGCAGCAGGCAAGTGACCGCATGGATGCATTCATGTTCAGGTAGAGTTTATCACTAGCTACGTTTACATTGGCAAAAGCAATTGGAATAAAGGGCTGATCGGAATAAAAATGCATCATGTAAACAATCCAATCGGAATATGATGATCAGATTGAGCTCAATCAGAATGAATTTGTAATCCAAATGAGAGGCGTGGTTTATGCCAATTGATAATCTGATCAGCATGTTTATAGAAACGCTTGTCAGGCTGAAGTTATTCTGAATGGAGAAAAGATGTATGCTCCCGATACAACCTTTCTAATCAAAAAACATAAAAGGGCTTAAAATTGTTTCTTACTCAGTAACATTTCAACCGTAATTAGAACATCGTGTAAGTCCAGCCTGGACACTTGGAAGACAAACAAACTTTTATAATACTGCTTTGTTTATTATTTTTTGCTGTTTGGCAAAGACGGAAGTTCTTCTTCTTCTGTGTTTTTTTTTTAGGGGAACTTGATAACTGCATATGTCAGAGTGCTTCTTTTCTGAATAAAGCCACATGGATATACACGCACATTATGATTGGATTACTTTTATATGTGCCCATATAAATGGTAAAATCTGATAATTTAATCTGATCGTGACATTTTGTGCACGTAAACATAGCTAACGTGTCGTAATCTCCGACTTCGGGTGCGACCGCCTCCAAACATTTTTCATCATCAGCCGCCCCGGTTGCCTTTTAACAGTTCTGAAGCTGATAGAAGTCAATGACATTGTTTCTCATCGCTTCCTAAATTATTTTAGAATCCGGAACGATGTGAGGCGTTTGAGTATTTTTTTCTTACTTCTTGTCATCGGGCAAGTTCTATTTAAATGACTTCCTGGTTACACAGGTCTGACCATTCGTATTTAAAAACGTTTCTGCACAATTTTTAGATCAAAGCTACTCAGAGCAACGATGGAGGACTTGAAGAACCAGATACATCCTGGAAGGACTACTTAGAGATGCCTTCTCTTTTTGGCTAACATAAAACTGCTTTTAATTGTTCCATAGTGCAAATAGTCATTGGCAAGAAAACTAAAGTTAAAGAAATCTGTTACATTTGGTGGCTAAGAATATATGACACCTTAAACAGCAATTCAAATTTACTCCTCAATCAAGTTAAAAATAACTAATCTTCATCTCCAGCACTAACCTTTTCAGCATTGTTAGCATAGGCCTTCAAGTGTTGCGACTGAAGTCATTAAACCCTAAATGAATGCCTCAATAGCAAGTCAGCAAATGTAGCAGACAAATGAACGGTTTCACTGACTCCGACAAGCCCACTCACAAACTACTGGGTAGGTTATGTGTTGTTTGTCCTGCTGCTCATTTGTTGTAATTGTCCCATAATCCTTTATGTGGCAAAATGACACAGCTGCCAGACATATCCTCTCTGCTGGCGCCTCAGACCTCCACTCCTTTCCTCTCCCTCTCCCAACTCAACTCTCCCTCAAACGAACGCACTTCACACCCACGACATATCCTCAAACCTCCAAGTCTGGAGAGCCGACACATCTTTGTTTTTTTCTTGTTGTTGTTGGGGTTATAAGGATGGAACACACCCCGTGTACGAAGTTTGATTCACAACTCCGAGACCATTTGGTGACTCAGGGCTTCTAGAGAAAACAGCTGGTGGAGTTATTTTTAACTGTGACTACTTTAGATTTGCGTAGGATTAAGAGCCGCAACAGAAATCTGTAGAGGTGAAATTAAATCAAATGTTTAGACACTAACAGGGTACGAACATGAGCTCAAATGGCTTTTTGGTGTTGCTAAACGTCTAACCATCCCAAAGTAACCAGACCGGACAAAGCAGAACTCGGTTTACTTATTAAGATAAGATCCAGCCCCACACTGGCAGAGAGCTTCCCATACCAAGCAGCAAACTGTGCGCTTCCAAGGTGTGCAAGGCTGTCTGGCATCTGGCCATACTTGCAATCTGCTTCCTTGCAAATCCTTGTTGATTTAATTTGTGCACAGTCCACCGGCGATGTCAACTTCGCCAAGCGCGGACCAGAAAGCCGGGCTAAATTAGATGAGCGTGCTTAATGCTCGCTTTTCTGCCTCCGCCGGATCCCGGATGACAGCAGCGCATGAACAAGTGTTAAAAGAGCCCAGAGAGAGCCAGCGACGCCGACATCACGGCAAATAGGATTTGAAATTTCTGGAACAGTGTCTGCACTGTTGGGGAAACATTGCTGGAAAGGGGATACGGGGAACGCTCAGCTTCACAAATCACCCGACAGATGCTGTGCTGTTAATGTCCGTATATGTGCAGAATAATCGCACATTCCTGTCTTCCCGACCAGCCGACACAAAGAGCTCCGGTAGGTGTGCCGTCTGACTGAGGCTGAGGGCAGTCATTATGGCATTACGTCTTTAAGCAAGGTCTGTGAAAGGAGCAATCCAGGATCATTAGCGGTGCGGCTTTCAGTGTTCGGCACGCTTAATGAGCCGACCTGTCCATCCTGTTTGAGTGATTAGTTACTGAGCAGGCCGACGGACGAGGCTGACTGATGTGTGAGAATGTGCACCAGGCACATCTCAATATTCTGTAGATGAAAAATGGATGCATGATTTGGTTCGAGAGAGAGAGAGCGATTCACAATGTCCAAACCCACCTAAAGACCACCAACTGTGCACCCAGAACAGCTCTGCATCAACTAGATACGGTTTGGGTCAAACCTGGGCATTATCTGGCCCTTTAGGTCCTGGACTGGTCCACGGTGGTCAATCCTTATCTACAGCTGCTATTCTCTGTGTCGGAGGAGTTGCAGGAATTTCAGGAAAGTACTGGTTGCATTTCACGTGTGACAACTATCTTTTGAATTCTCTATATAACTGGACTAAAGAACGCCTTTCTACTAAGTTAAACATCCATGGCCTGACGAAAAGCTACTGAAATCTTGCGCAAGAATGTGCTGCAGCCTAAAAAAAAAAAAAACTTTGGGCCACAACTCAAAAAGGCAAGAGTGGCAGCAAAAAAAAAAAAAAAAAAAACACAGCACGTGGCTAAAAGAACACGTTCCTGTTTTCAAGCCAAACGTCATTAATATGCGATTTACAATAATGGAGTATCTGGCTCAGTGGGGAATGTAACAAAAAAAAATTTTTTATATACATCCCTACACAGACCACAATAAGCCAGCTTCAGGAGCTGCAGGTATTTTTCACGGGTTGCGGATTAACTGCATCTAAAAGGGCTGATCGCTTTGTGGTTTCCTTGAATCAAAGTAACGCTCAAATGCAACCTGGAGTGCGAAACTAAATTTAAAAGCAGAGACAAAAGAAAAACAAGTTGTTGGTCGATGCAACGAGTGAACAAATGAAATAAAGGACGTTAATAAATGTAATTTCCTTATTTTACAGGGCTTAAACTTTTTAAACTGAACTGCAGTTCTGTCTGTATACAATTTGCTGCACACAGACAGGCGCACTTGTGATAAAACTGCATTTTGGGCACAGTTACTTTTCAATCTATAGCCTTAGCATACGTTTCTGTTTGACTAGAATTGTATTTACATTGTGTTTTGTACCACATGTAAAACTAATGCTAGCGTTAGGATGGGAAAGAAGAATGTGACAAATAATGCAGGGTCTCTCCTGCACCAGATCTGCTGCAGCAGCCTCAGCAGTGTGCCTTTCATCAAAGAGAAGCGATTCACTGCAGAAGCCTCATCAGGGCGCTTCCCGCTGCTACCGAACGCACGAGAACTAACTCAGAGCAGCAACGCAGAAGTACAGAGGTAGGCTGTAAATGGAGAAACTCAATAAGCGTCGGTCTGTGACAAGTTTATGACGGCAGCCTGTATGGACAAGGTGAACCATTATATGCTTTTACTACCTTTTAGTGCAGATAAAACACTGGGATTAGAGGATTAACAGAACAGCTCACCAGCAGCGGGAGCGAGGCGACTGTTCTCATAACAACAAACATTGCAACCTTGATTTGAGCAAAAAGGGCATCAATGATTGTAGTTGCTCAACAGCAAATTCTCCAGTTATTTCCAAACGCACAAAAAACCTGTGAGACGTGCAAATATCTGATTCTATTATCTGAAACAATTCAGGAATTCATGCCTAAATGATATTTGCTACTTTCAGTATGTAACGTGTGCACTTCTCTTCACTTGAGCAACAAATCCCCTCTTCGATGGATATAAGAGCGATTAAAGACGAGTCGGTCTGCAATGAGCTTGGAGAGCCGTGCTAACATTGCTAACATTTTTCGCAAGCCTGCTGGTATTTTCTGATGTGTATTTTTGCTTTTTTTGTGCATAAAACAATACTGAAGGTGGTAAATCAAATATTAACGTACTGATAAGAGGGAGAAAAGACTTGAAGGCAGACTGAAAAAGATATACCTAGTTTCATACCATATTGCATTTGGAGCATAAAAAAAGTGATTTTCATGCGTGGAAGTACTTCGTCAAATTCAAAATACTTTTTAGATTCTAAACGGGACGTTTATTTCTTAAATCACATGAATGTATCACAGAGTTTTAAGGTCATATCAAGTGAAAGCCAGACCAGCTTACCTCTTTGTGTTTGCCAGAAGTTGGGCCAGAGGGGTGGCAAAGCCAACCTTTAATGGAAAACCATCCACTGACTGTGACTGTGACTTCGTTTGGTTCAGACTGAAGGCCTGAAAGAACATAGGAAAAGAAATTTACATTATAAAAGAAGAGCTGAATGCATGGTTAAAAGTATATCATTTTCCACACTAACAGCCATTAAATCTTGGAGTTTTTTTAGTTGTTTTTTTTTAGATTGTACTTTTGTTTTCTAAAAAACAGCATAAAAAGAGTTCTGTTAGGAATAGGAAAAACATGCTGGAGGGAAAACATTAGCTTGCGAGATTCTCTGAAGAGTGTTGGGAACTTCAAAAACGGCTGTTATGTCTGGCGAAGCGGCATGAAGCAGGTCTTTTCCCATCTCAGATTTCCTGCATCCCGCCCCTTCCCAGTCGGTCTGAGGGTTGCTGTTGGCTCACACCCTCAGCTCCATTTTCCCAGTTAGAAATTCCTTTCAATCCACAAACTCTCCCTCATAGGTTTCCTGCGTCGGTCTCAAAAAAAAAAAAAAACCTCTAACCAAACATACCTATAACTAATTCCAGCTGCGTCGCCCCCTTTATCCGCAGACGTTTATGCGCCCTACCGTTTGCTTTGTGCTCGTTCTGCAGCGGAGATTTCTTCTGATATTTGTCATCTCTGAAAGCAAACAGTTCACACTTTGTACTTTGAATTCCTTCCTGCAAACCGAGCCTTTTCTTCAGCTCATCTTCTCCCGACACCTCAGATCTTCGGTTTCTATAAGGAGTGCTGGGTTATGCCTCGGTTTTTAAAAGATTTTTTTCCTGCTGCTCTGTGCCGCTCAGCAAGGCACCCTGCTGCGGCGGGTCTGTTCGTTTTACCGACTCACGTCTTCCTTTTGCAAAAGGTCCACTGCGTCCTCTCCTTCACTTGTTCGCTTCCTCTACCAGAAGTTGGAAGGTGAACCCCTTTCATCTTCTACTTCTTAGTTTTCTTCCTCCTGTCCAACCACCCCCCCCCCACCCCGACTATTAAAGAAAGCCTGTTAGCTGCCGTCCTGCACTGCAAAAAGGGAACTAAAAGTGAGTAAAATTTTCTTGAAATTTGTGTATTTGCCCTTGATTTTGGCAGGTAAATAAGATCATTTCCCAATGGAAACCCTGAAATAAGATAATTAGATAAACTGCACTTGAAATAAGATGAGGGAGATCAATTGTTCCTATTTTAAGTGCAAAAATCTTATTCCATTGGCAAATAGTCTTATTTACCTGCTCAAAACAAGGAAAAAAAGATTACTTTCAAGAAAATTTTACTTACTTTTAGTTCCCTTTTTGCAGTGTGCAGGTTTAACATTAATACCTTTGTTGGCCTTATGCTGCATCAGGGACGTCCCCTGCCTGATAGAGTACTTTAAACAACCAAACCAAGGCCAAACAGAAAGTATTTTTTTAAAAAGCGAGGCAGCAACTACACAACATTACGGGCATATATAATAATTTTTACAGTTTAATTTTAAAGGACAGATTTCCCCACCTGATCTCTGTAGTTTTTTCAGTCACCACGGGCCTCTTGACTGCATCTGTATTTAGTGCTCTACTTGTTCGGCATATAGGTTTTGGTGGACGGCCTTGTCTTGGTAGGTTTACAGTAGTGCCATGCTCTTTCTATTTCCATATGATGGATTGAACAGTGCTCCGTGAGATGCTCAAGGTTTGGGAAATCTTTTTATTGCCTGAGCCTGCTTTAAAGTTCTCCATAACTTTATCCCTGATCTGTCTGGTGTGTTCCTTGGACTTCACAAGGCTCTTAGCTCCCCGATATTCTCTTAACCAACCTCTGAGGCCGTTACAGAGCGGCTGTATTTATACTATTAGACTACACACATGCTGACTCTATTCAGTCATTAGCAATCATCAGGCGATTTGTTGCACTCAGAGAAAACGGGGTTGGAATACTTTTGCACACTGCACTTTTCAGTTTTTTTATTTGTAAAAAACGTTATAAATCATGTGCAATTTTCTTTCTACCTCACAATTGTAGGGCCACATTATATTAAGTATAATGTGGCCCTACAATAATTAGGTAAGTATATTTATATTTGTGGTGGTAATGTGACAAAGGGGGTGTGAATACGTTTGCAGTCCACTGTAACTTCTATGTCAGGCACAAGGCAGCTGGGAACGCAGCCAGACATCAACAAAGAGAGATCACGTTGTGTAAAGAGGGATTTGTTGCCAATGCAAAATGGCCACCCAAGGTAAATTCAGTTAAAACTTGAGTTTATAATGAAAAAAAACTCAACGGCCATTTATCCAGTGAACAGGAGGAAGTCAGGAAGAAGGTGGTCTGAGGAGACCTAACCAAAAAAGGTTAAATAATAAAACAACAGCTGTTTTATTTTTAACCTTTTTTTTTTGGATTGATCATGACCTGGATGACGGAGAATCTTCACCAACAACCTGGGTGACCTAACAAACCGGCACCACACCAAGGGTTTTAATAGTGCTCAGTGGTGAATCTGTGGTTTACCTCTAATTCACCACAGCAGTGAGCTGTTTGGGGACCGCTGTGGCTCAGATGCGGAGAAATGACCTTGCTTGATTACCACTAATGGGTGAAATACATTCTTAGTGCAAAGAAACTTTGATGCTTAGATGCTTAGGGAAAGAGTGATGGGAGGGCATTCAGGAACCCCTCAGTGGTAAACAGTTTCCTACAGGGTCACTGTTTTAGTGGTTCTGCAACAAAACCTATTAGAATATATAAAGGCCAGGTGACGGATGGGATTCATGGCACAAAACATTCAAACCGAGAAAGAAGGTGAAACGGTCCTATTTAAAGAAACACAACAAGGGCACGGTATCAGGCCTTCAGCAGAGAGACCGCCACGTCAAAAAGTTCAAATAACACGCGTGCATATTGGTGTAACCAGTGAACAGGCAGCAAACAGTTGTTAACCAAGTGAACTTTCTGAATCCTTTAACATTTCAACAGAGAGGCTTAGAATAACTCACTGTTCAGCGGGAGAAGGGTTCCTCGGTTTGCTTCAACAATACGCCCCTTGTTCTTTCACTTGGCTCAGACAGCTTTTATCAAAATCTATTTACTTTCTCGTTCAGGCCTAACGCTCTGACTGTGTCGCACCCCCCCCCCCCCCATCTCTCTTTTCCTCTCTTTCCTTTACATTTTCCCACTGCCATCTTCTTCTCTTGGATAAAGGAGCATATTTACCAGCAGCCAGCAAATAGGAACAAGAAACCTTTTCAAACGGCTGAGCCACGACAGAGTTGAGGAAGGAAGGACCAATGAGCGGGGAAAAACGGAGGAAGACGGAGTAAATTCCCTGAATAACATGCAAGCACCAACAAACAATATCTGCAGAGAATAGAAATTACATCACATGCAGAGATAATGGCTTTAATTGTATCCATTTTGTTTTAGCAAGTGTTTTTTTTTTTCACCCCCCATTCAGACACAAACACGGCTTTGGTTTTATTTCTCATCCTAACACACAAATGCAGGAAGACCCAAAGCTCTCTGGAGTTAGGATTCCCTGATGTCCATTAGCCAACTCATTCTGACTAAAGATTTCCTGGCAAACTGAAAAAAAAAAAAAAAAAACAAGGTTCATTTTATCAATGAGTAAAATGCCAACGTATGCTATTCACAGTCACCAAATCTCAACCAATCGCCAACTAACCCGAAACAACCAAAGCAACATTGTGAAGCAAAGCGGAGCCACGTTTCTCTAAAAAGAAATAAGATGTATGACGCCATTTAGAGGACAAACACTTCAAGTTATTGTTACCAAAACGACTCTGTAAATCCCTGATTGTTTGGATGGGGAGGACTGAAGTTAATAACATCCAACTTTTGCATTTTGTCTGATTCTGAGTTGAAAGAACAGTTGGCTATATTGGTTAT
Source organism: Fundulus heteroclitus (assembly GCF_011125445.2). Lineage (NCBI taxonomy): Eukaryota > Metazoa > Chordata > Actinopteri > Cyprinodontiformes > Fundulidae > Fundulus > Fundulus heteroclitus. The sequence continues at coordinate 16,477,125 of NC_046373.1, read as the reverse complement.
TTTCTTGCTCAATTAAGGTCGCATTAAAGTAATTATCAAGATCAGACGATCAATAAATTGTCCTACAATCACTGAAATGACTTAATCAGAAGGCATTGCTTCATGATAAGAGACAGAATCCCAGTTTCAAATCAATGTGGTAGAGACAAATGACTTCTTTCCAGGTATTTTCCTCTCAGTTACTTCTGTCTTCACTAGGTTTTCAGCATCCAGTAGAAATGTCCCAGAAAGCTTTGCCTTTCACTTCCCACTTTTCTCCCTTCTGCTTTCCGCCTTATCTGCTCTCACCGTTCTTGTGTCACAACAAGCAAAAATCAACTCAAATTGTAGAGGAAAAATAAATTAAAAAAAGAACCCAAAGAGGCTGGAGTCGCATAAAATGTAGCGTCTGGTGTATGCGTGCTTTATGGGAGCAAGGACGCAGTAGCGTACATATCCACACCTTGTTTGCCTTTGGCTTAAATTAATACGCTGGTACCCGACGAGATAACAGGGCCATTTCCTATTATGAGCCTGTTTGGGAGAAGGGAACAGGGAGGTACGGCTTCATTGTGTGCAGGAAAAAAAAAAAACTTGACTTTGAATAGCAGACGTTTCTTTAAACCTAAAGTACAGATATAAATAGCGGGATGGGGAAGGGGGTACTTTGAAAAACATGTGACAAATGTCGAAAGAGGAATGGAAAGCAGGCAAAGTGAGGGAAAATGCGAGACATGCCTAAGAGACGACGGGGAGGGAGGGTGAAGAGGAAGGCCGGGCGGAAGTGGTGAAAACAAAAAGGTAAATCAGACAGAAAAGGGGGTCAAAGAGACTCTCAGAGGAGCGAGGAGAATGGGAAATAAAGAGAGAAGGTGGAAAATGGTGTCAGGCAGCTGGAGGTTCTTCATGATGGATGACAGCCAATCATCGGCCTGTCCATCCATCATCTGATAACACATAAAGGGAGGAAACGACCAAACCGAAGCACAAAAAGAAAAGAACCCTACAACACTGTCAGTCGCATGCGCGGCTACGTGCAGTTTGTGTGGAGCAATGGTTTTTGTTCTGAGATAGAGAGCAGAGAACCAACCATCGACGCTCTCTATGAGTTTCGTCTTCTACCGGAGTAAATAACCCAATTTAAGCTAACACATAAACTGTCCATGAACAAAATTTTTTTTTATTTCTCTCCAAGCACATGAGGCTCACGACAGAAACTAGGCGGCGACCACCATGACTGGAGGCTGCATCCGACACAGATGGACTCATTCACATGTGGTCCTGATGTGCTTCGATTAAAGGCTGGTAAAAAATAAAAAAAATAAAAACAGCATCACATGCAGCTGAGGGTACAATCTTTCACTGTATCTTTCTTCTTTTGTTGATTTGCACCACATATTTACAGGGACGCTTTATAGCTGTAGAAAATGCCGACCACTCAGATGACATCATAAATGGAAATTTACTCTGTATAAACACATTTGATCGATCTGATTGTGTTGAATTATACCGGGTTAGGCACCCATCGGCCAATTTATTAGGTCCACCAGTTTAATTGCTGGGTAAAACAAATAGCCAATCAGCCAATCAAACGGCGGAAGCTCAATCCATTTACGCATGTAGGCGTGTTGGAGACGACTCACTTGAGTTCAAACTGAGAATCAGAATGTGGAAGAAAAGGGAATTTAAAGGCCTTTGAATTAGGGATGCTCCGATCAGGTTTTATTCAACCGATTTTGATACCGATCACAGCTGATAACCAATACCGATCACGGGTTTGGCTATAAATGTTTTGATTTAGTTTTAAGTGCTACTGACTATGTAATCTGAAACAAAAGGAACTAAATTAATTTAGACATGAAAAGTTCTAATTAGGGCTGTAAAATGATTATTAAAAATAACTAGTCAATTGCAAACTGGTAAAAAAAGAATTCATCACGATTAATCCCCATTAATCACATTTCACACTAGTTTATAATAAAGATAATGTATTCATCAATGCAACAAAAATGACTTATTGTTTTTGTTTTATATCATTTTGTCAGACTTTTACAAAGCTGTGAAATAAAAACCACATCAGATGGGCAGTGCTCAATGAGACCCACATTTTTTCACCATTTGGTTAGAACAGTGCCATCCACTGCCACCCGGTTACGTTGGTTGCTCGCTGTAAAGCGTGTGCGCTGCAAAGCAGAGATTTGTATGGCAGGAGTCTTGCAGTCCCACGTCATGTTTAAATCCCCCTGTCCCAAGCGTTCTTAACTTTTCCTCGATCGTCCATTCTTGTGCAACAGCCTGGATGTGCTGCGCCGATGCCTCTACATAGAGGCGCTGGGTAGATTTATTCGTACTTAATGCAAAGGAGAGCAGGCACCAGTTGTCATTAATGAATTGAGCTGTGACACGTTATCCTTGCAGAAGTCCACTGGTCACATCACATGTGAGAGCGACATCTGAGACTTTCTCTGACATGCTGTCCTTCGTTGCTTTCTGGATTTTGTTCGTCTCTGTTCTGGAAATGACTGCTTGCCTCGCAGGTAAATGATAAGCGGACTGTTTTTTTTCTCTCTCTATTGCTAGCTTGATTGAGAAATGAAGAAGTGTACAGCAAAGCCGAGGGGCTTCTTTTCAAATTAATAGGTGCGTTAATTTATTTTAGCACATCAAAGTAAAAGAAATAACACAAATAGTCAACAAGATCAATTTTAATTCATTGGTTTCAGCCTCATAGTCTGTTTCCTTTTTCCATAGTTTATGAGGTTTCCTAATCATTTTCATTTTACTTGGTAGTTTAGTTGAAAGTTACCGGCATAGATTGAAGACGTCATTGACTAAAGTAATTTAAGGGAGCTGAATTGTGTTTTTGTTGTTGTTGTTTGAGAACGAAACACAGGGAAGTCACTCCATCTATTGTTGTAAAAAGAACACACTTCACCAGGCAGGGAGCCCCGGCAGGTCTACGTCTGATATATTTATGTACCGTTAGCACGTAACGGGCCTCCATGTGCAAGAGCAGCTGGCAGAACCCAATGTCTTCCAGCACTGAAAAATGCTAACCATCTAGCCCGATGAATGTAATTATTTTTCTGGTAATTTACCGAGCCTTCTGACTGTCACGCTCATACGGACAACAGTAGCCAGTTGTGGGCTGCATTAGCTGCCATCTGACCGCTCTGGGTCTCTTCCTTTCATTCTCTACAATGAGCCTCAAAATCTCACAGGCAGACATGTTTGTTTAGGATTTGCTGCCGCACGCTTTGTGCAGCGTGAGGGGAAGCGAGAGACCCTACGCTGCACACGCGGGGCCTCTGCTTGCTGCAGAGTATAAGGTACAGGTGATCGGGTTTCGCGATCGGCAACAAAGGACATTGATCTGCACATACCGATCACACGCTTTTTCCGACCACGACTTTCAAGGAAAGCCAGTCTGATTATTTCAGAAACTGTCTCGGGTTCACAGAGAATGATCAACCTTGCTAGTGTCAGAGCTCATAGGAGGATAGCCAGACGGAGACGAAACAATGGCGACCAGCACCTAAAATAACCACTTATTACAAACACCTTGTGTGGAATACCTTGTCTGAATGTACCGTGAAAGTTGTAGTAGATGGGTGGCAGCGGCAGAAGACCACAACAATTGCAGATCCGGTACATCTAAGACAGCTACCTGAGGCTACTATTTATATAGGCTAGGGAGCAATGACAACTGATCATGAATACTTCCTTTGCATAAAAATTCCACTTAATTAACTAAGGTTAGCGTGTAAACTATTTCCTAAAGGTCAGGATGATTATTAGTATACATATGCAAAGAATGAGTAAAACCCCTAGATTCTTCTGTTAACAGTCCTCTGCAGATAAGTTCAACACGTTTATTTGGATCAAGGATAAAGCCAAGAGGATTGTAGTTTTATGCTGAGGATTCAGCATTGCCCTTGCTTGAAAAAAAAATTAATAAATCATAAACTACTCTCTGTTTTTTCCCCCAAAGCAAGTGCTTGCTTGTTTCTTCACAGACAAAAAAAAAAAAAAAAAAAGCCTGGAGAAACACAGTCAGAGCTGCAGTTACAGATGAAGGCCAGCTCGCAAACACAGAACACAAGGTTCAGTCCAACATGGAGCCAAACAGAAAATTATTCTTCAAGAAACACCAAGTTATTTTCCAACGAGAGAACACGCAAGTCCTGTAGAGAATACAGATAAGGCTCGTTACATGTGCAAAAAGCGTGCATGCAGACCTGTGAGTACACGCCTGTCCTTTAAAGGCATGAGGGTAAAACGTGTGTGTGTCCTCCCTGCAGTGTTTCCTCGCTGCACTGTGTAAAATGAGGATCCTTACTGTGAAGGAGATTACAGCATCTCATCCCTGCAGAATACAGCTGCAAGTACAACTGCTGCATCAGCAGCTTCATTAAGGGGACAAGGACAGTCCAGGCAAACCACTAGACATTCTCTCACCTGGCTTCACCCTCAACCTTCTAACCCAGCATCCAACTAAACATTGATTACCATATGTTAACATCTCGGTCATACACGAGACACACCAGACATGTCCCATGTCACTAATGAAAGTGTTAAAAGTGATGGTGTGCGAACGGCACTTCCCATTTGACCAGAATTTCCCATTTGCTGAAATCTTAAACTAGGAAAATCAAGAAATCTTTTTAGTTACCTTTCATAATATTCCCACATTATATTTTGCAGCTAGTGATAAATTACTTAAAGAAATTGAAACAAAAATATGTGAAAATAAATGGAAAAGCACGGAAACACAAGGGAGACTTTGAAACAAACATTATTGCACCAAGAGAAAAATCATTTGCTTAAAAATATCAACATAGCAAAATTACCAAGTAAGTAATTTATCAGCCGTTTTATTGTATGTTGTTAATTAGATCAAATAAATGTAATCATGTATTGAGACGATGCTCTCTGGTTAATTTAATAGCACGTTTTGAAAATAATCTTTAATCAGTTATGAAAATACGTTTCATCATAGCTCTCAACTCTCACGCATTGACCGTGTGACACACGCATTTCATCAATTGCACACGCTCACACGCATTACTTTGAAAATCTCAATCTTACAATGAAAATCTCACTCTTGAAACGCACGCGTACGGACGCTTCGCGTCATGGCGGAACCAATTTGCGGTACAATGGTTTCCGCACGTCCAGTAGTAGAGGTAACACAGCTGCAAGGACCGCCGCCGCGCAAACAAGTTTCCCTCATCCAAAGTCAAACAGTTCTACGGTCCGTGTTGCGTGCGAATTAAATGGTAAGTCGTCATGTGTTCTTGAATCGACCAACAGCACAACCCCCCCCCACCCCCCGTCAACAATCTCACTCTAAACAGTCGTCAAAAGTTGAGAGGTATGGTTTCATTAAGCCTAGATGTCTGCATTAAAAAAATATTTTTTATTGGTCTAATACTCTTATCTTCATAGTTAACAGAAACAAATGCTGAAAAACATCAGTTGGTGAGTAATTAATCTATGTATTTCACTTTCCTTTAGGTACTTTTTTTTTACCATATTCCTGTTTTTCGCTCCTCTTTTCTCTAAGTGGAGGTTTTATTTGAAGGTCTTTGGTCATTTGAGTCAATATTTAGTATGAACAATTTATACATGGAAGCTTAAAAAATATATTAAATCATATTAATCTGAATTATTGTAAATTTAATCAATAGCAGTGTAGAAAAAAATATATTTACAGAACTGCTGTTTATTTACAAAATACCAGGGCTTTTCTCACTACACTATGCAGATGCTCTCTCTGCACTGATGAAGATCTGCTCCCCTTGGATTGCTTAATGCTTAAAGTGGTTTCAACAGCCGACGATCTTCAGATTTATCTGTCTTTAAAACCAGGTCAACATATCTGCAGTAAAACAGTAATTAAACCAAAATTACCTGTTTTTGAATTAACAGATACATTTTGTTTGGTGAGAATCCCACCACTGACATCCATGGTCTGGATTTCAAATTTAGTGACACTGTAAGAAATCTGGGAGGGATTCTTAACAAGTTTAAATTCAAGAAACAAGTTGATTTAGTTTTCAAATGTAACTTTCACTACTTTTGTTTTTAGCAAAAACTAAGCTTTATTTAAACTGTGCTGATCTTGAGACAAACGGTTTCATCATGTCAAGAATTTAAAAAGACAACGCTTCTTATGCATGTGTCTCTCAGTCATCCCTTAGCACGCTTCAATTGATCCAAAATGTAGCTGCTCATCTTTTAACCGACACCCAAATATGTGAGCACATCACCCCCTTTATGTCCTGCCTCCACTTGCTGGTTTTAATTAATTAATTCATTCATTTATTATTTTATCAGTTTTACCCAATCAACAACAAGCATGCAAGTCATATCCCCCTACAAGTTAAGTTTTATAATATATAATAAATTCTGTTGGGTAGAATTTCTAGAAAGAGGAACTTGAATTTCCCTCTGAACCTTCCTTGTGATGGAGCTTATTAAATTGTACTGAAAATGTTCAGCTGAGTAAAATATACTGCTGCATGTCGTCCTTCCTCTTTACACAGCATTAAGGAAACTTTAAGTGCAGTGAAGCAGCAAAGTAGTTAAAGCAGAAGTTTTAAAACTATCAAGACAAAACTATGAAGAACCACTTGAGTGCAACTAAAGGGTCTGTTTGTAACACTATATTAAAAAAGCATTTAACACATTTACACCAACAAGTGAAAGCTGTGCCAAATCAAGATTCGCGACTATAAATGCTGCATCCGGAATACAAACGTGTCTCTGTAATTTTAGACACCTATGTGTGTGCATGTATATACTTACGTTTCCTATATGTCTGAATATGTTTTCTGTTTTGTATTTGGATTTATGTTTTGTTTGTAAGGTTTTATATCTCTGGGCATGATCAGGCAGGAATTCAACCACTGTACATCAGGAAGAACAAGTTCCCCTTCATCGCTGGGTGTTTGCAAACGCACACACATCTGTGACTACGAGCCTCGGAGTTTGACATACTGACATAATGAGCTCAGCAGCTTCTCGTAAAGGTTGTTCCAGCTTGCTTTTTTTTTAAAGCACGAGAAGAATGCGTGTGCACTAAGGAACGTGTGGCCAAATGAAAATGAAATTATGCATTGTTTCTAAGTCATGTTTTTTTTTGTTGTTGTTGTTGCCTTCATTTAAAAAAAACACACACACACACAACTAAGCAGAAACTTTATGCTTAAAAAAAAATTTAAAAACTTTTTACTAACAAGTAAGAATATTTCACTTGAATTTAATACAGACATCTGGGCTTAGTGAAAAGTATTTTAATAACTGATTAAAGATTGTTATTTTCAAAATGTGCTATTAAATTGACTAGAGAGCCTGATATGATTAACAATAAACAATAAAACGGCTGATAAATTACTCACTTGGTAATTTTGTTATGTGGACATTTTTAAGCAAATTATTCTTCTCTTGGTGCAATAATGTTTGTTTTAGATCACCGCCACAAATAAGTATTCCTTGACTCTCTGCCACAGCTTTTTGTGGTATATTTATATAGTCAGATTTAGCACTGGGGGAATATATACTTTATACAAATATATAAACTCCCCCCCCCCCCCTCCAAGTCTGCCTTTTACCATCACATACCTGCCTTCCTTGTCCTTAATTGTTGCCATAAGCTCAAATTTTTTTTTTGAAGACTCACTTAGACAGCTCAGAGTCTCAAAATGGTTCCACTTTCACCCAACTGTCTGTCAAAATATTTCATCCAGGCCATGTTCCTGTTGTCTGCTTTTATGGCTGTATGTTTTTTATGTATTTTGCTGTTAAGTGCTTTTGGTTGCCTTAGCTGGGTTGTTTTAAAGCAATATATAAAGCAATAAGTCAAGCCCAGTACATCCATTCCAACTGCTAACCTGAAAATGGCTACCAAATTCTGGACTCGATAACTGCATACCACATGTCAGCCTTTAAACTGACCGGATCCTTTTGAGGGTTTAATCCTCTTGACGGTGATATTATTTCCCTTTAATGGCATTTTCAGTGTCCCTGAACTTCACTAGGCCTGCTAAAATAACCAGGATCGGTATAGAAAATTACCACAAATTTACTTTAAAGCACAAATCTGGTGCAGCAGGTCAGGGCACATTACTGGACCCTAGCCATGAATACTTTTAGCAAAAGGGTCCACACTTTTGAATAGAATAGGTAGTAGACATGGACCGCTGGGCGCAGAACCTTGGAGCGTCAGCCGGCGAAAAGACGCAGAGGCGCATTTGCGTGTCGTCCTTGAGGCTAAAGGTATTCAGATGAAGATGCAGAACACCCAGATACAGGACAAACTCTGCCTAGTGACTGCAGTCGAGACATTGCCTCATTAATTTCCCTGAATGAAACGACAGTAAGGCACAGAGTTAAGACACAAAACTATAATTTTATCCATCAGAGAGAAGCATTCCTCTGATCTTTATTTGCTTTTCTCTGGGTCTACTAACTGCCTTTTCATCAATGCTGCTAAATAATTTTGCATTTTGACAATTATATTGTCTTTTAAATTCCCTTTTCCTGTATTAATATATAGAATTAAGCTAAAATAAATAAAAAAAAAATGTTAAAACTTGCAGATTTCAGCAGTTCTAAAGAAACATGGTTGTCTCACAGAGAATTTTACATTTTCATGGAGTAACCCTTGGTGCCTAACAAGCGATTAATCTATTAATCGGTCAGGCTATCTGCCCCATTAGCTTGCCTGCAGTCACTGCTTTTTCGCTACTTTAGTTTTTCACAAGACTAAAGTATGTTTCCAAACAGCCAAATGTGACGGTATTATAGGCGAGAGAAAAGTGCAGTAGCCTTCTGTCACCCAGCTGAGCAGCAGTGCACAGCAACAGATGTGAGAGTGTCAGGCTGCTCTTTTCTCTGTTCAGCTGGAGAAATCATCTTTCCCTCCAGAGTTTCCTTTTACTGGAAACTCAGTAAAAAGGCTTAAAACCCGAGGAACAGCATGGTGAAACATTTTAACAGACGTGAAACTGGGGAAAGAATAAAACAGCGAGATGGGAGACGTACACACAGTGCTTCAGAATGGCTTCGCTAACGAATAACAATCTAACCGGTGAAGTTAATGCTAAACTTGTGTTTATCAAGTTAGGCGTTTACATCCTTGTTGAACACTAGATTTTTCCATATTTGTGCACATGTTGGGGAAGACAGGTTTAATAATTCACCCTGTCACTGATTGCCTGTAATATTTTGACACAGCTCAACATTAGGTGTTTTCCCTGCTTTACCTGCCGGGATTTTGCTTAAGCAAATAAAAATGAAAGAAAGTCAAAGAAGCATATTGGATTCTTTGACTGCTTTGCAAAATTCATCTGAAGTGCAACAAATGGGATTAACATAAAAACATAAGAATAAAAAAAAAAAAAACACAAAGTGCCCTTTAGAATGACAGAGGCAAATTAAAAATCAATTTCACGACGGTTAGTCTTGTTGAGGCGCAAAAGAGGAGAAGCAACGATAACCTAACCCAGACATGGCAGATCGATATTGCTCCATCTTTTTATTGCTGCCTAACTGAATCTGCTTATGTCTCTCCTTTTCCTTTCTGTGATCCTTCTAGTCTTTATAAGCTGGACAAAAATACTAAATTACCCCAAATAATCCATAACTTAAAAAGACTGACGCTTCTTATTCCACCAGCACAAAATTCTATTTCCATCTGAAATTAGAGACCTCACTTAACAAAATTACAGATTCAAATAAGAGATAAAGAAGCATAGCAGCACATATGTCTGTGAAGCAGTGACCACAATCTAACTCAAGCGGCCTTTGGTAAACCCCTACATTAGAGGAATTGCACCCACGATTTTGGGGGAAAAGTGATGGGAACTTCCCTAAGATACAGCGTATTTTACCATTTGTTCATTCAGTTGTGACATAGAGAGACTTCTGCGTATGCGAAACCTTATTTGAAAATCTAATTCAAGGTAGATTTCCCCCCTCAGATGCAGTACTTCACCTAAACACAAAATGTATTCTAGAAGCTACAGTAAGTTGTAGGAATAAATGCAAAACCAGAGCAGTTTCAGGGCGGCCCGACATATCAATATTTCGAAAACATGGGGATCTACGTCATAAAAGAAAATTACCATCATCAATATAACAATACATTTCCATGGCGATCCCTTCTGGATATAAAGCTGTGGAAGAGTAGTTTTCCCTAATGCCCCTGAACGCATCGCTCGCTCCATCTTCCCTGTTCCAGTCCTGAAAACTCTTTAGTTTGCAATCAAAATTAAACGGCCCGACAAGAATAACCGCTGGTTCAGAGTAGGAGACGGTATTACATTAATGTACAAAGGATGGGAAAACATTCTGATTGCAGAGTTAAAAAAAACAAACTCTGGGATATTAAAATGTCTGCGCCTCACTATGTCAAACTTGCTTCAGTTTTTTGGCATTTGGGTGTCGGCTCTCCTTACATGGGGTCCTGCTAAAAAAAAACTGTTTTGGGTGTTTCCCTGGTTCAGCACACGTTATTTCAGTTGATAACAGGCCTTTGCTGAACTGCAATTGTTTGAGTCAGGTGTGTTAAAGCAGAGAAACCACTAGAACATGCCGGGCAGTGTGAAATGAGGACCAGGGTTGACAAACACCGACCCAGAAAACTTAAACCTGGACCAGATTACTCTACACTAATTATAGATTTTAAATAATCGTGTTTTTTTTATTTATTACCTTTCCATTTCAGTCAAATTGTGAGTATTCATGGTGTGTTAGATTTTGAATCAGCTTGTCTCGGGTGGAAGCTGCGAAATAGCCCTTTAGTCGAGTGCTGCATGTGAAACTGGAAATCTTGAGCCTCGCCACAGAAAACTGGCCTCGTGTCTTCATATGTGAGCGCTTATATTCCGTTTACTCTGTTTTTTGTTTCTGTTTTGTGGTTGATATCTTTGTGCTCTGCTCAGTAGTCACACGCTGTACATTACTTGTCCCAGAGATGGAGCTTTTTCACACAGAGAGGCCAAATGAAAGCATAAGCTGTGTTTTGGAGCTGGACTGAATAGATTCAGCGCTACTGCTGGCTGACGAGGAAGGACAGCTGTAAGGTTTGCTTTTATCCTGATGCTTTGTGAAAGAGAGGTCAGTGTCTGAGTCCCGGTTCACCACCACAGGGTTAAACATTAATGCAGGGGTCATTTTAAATTTAAATATAGCAATATATAGCTTGTGTCAAGATAAAACCCAAATACATTGAGAACCTAAACAGTTCCAGTCCTAAAGTGGTGCTAGTGCTTGCTGAGCACCAGCTATTCGTCTTTCAACCACTGTAGGCACTGGTTCTGGCACAGATAAACTGGATTTTTCTTTGTGCCAAGTCTCCAGAGGAATGAAACGCTAGGGTCTGGCTTATAGAGGCTGACAACCAATCAAAATTAAGCAATTGACATATGTAAACTCCAGAATGAGCTTTGCCCTTGATCTGCTAATTTAAAAGAAAAGGGTAAAACCGCTCAGCGGGAGTCCTAACAAAAAAAAAAAAACTGATTAGCACTGGAAGAACATATTCCTAATGTCTCTTACGTTGTTACCGTTTATTTTGATATTGGCAGTCAGAAGTCGGGTAATTCAACGCATCACTTCCAGCCAAAATGTGTCTGTATATTACGACACCATTTCTGATTCAGTTCTTTAGGAATCGCCATGACTCCTGCTGTAAACACTGCCAGAACCAATCAGATCACCTGATTGGGATTGTGAAACGTTCCCACTCCCCGCTTGTTGTATGAAACACGGTTAATAAACCCCACTGCCTATGTCAAGATATATGTGTGCATGACATATACAATATGATGAAATACTAGCTGGATGAGACAATTATGGAAAGATGTGACTACGATTTGCCCATCAGACTGTCGAAAACCAAAGGTTTATAGGAACTAGGTGTAGCCTTAGTACTGATTCACCGCTGGAATCTGGCCCCGTCCAAACGAACGCTTTGTCTCAAAAAGAGGAAAAAAACAATCTGTTTGTTGTTACAAAATGTTCCTGAAAACACTTCATTGTTTCAAAAAATTTCCTCATTCTCATAAAAGCACAAAAACGGATCCAAAGCACTTCAGTGATTGAACTAGGCCTATTTGTAATGAGTTAGCGGTGTAAGCCAGGACATCACATTCAAAAATAAAAGCCTGTGACTTTTTTAAACAATCTGATGCAGTTATGTTAATTCATTATAAATCTACAGGTGCTGATCTTTTATGATCCATAACACTTTTCAGAATAAACATTCATTTTTGATTATAGCGTTGACGAAAAACAATAAACCGTACGTTTTGCCAACTATACGTCTCCAGCTTTTGACCATTTCTTCAGTTGCGTTTACATTTATAGGACTAATAATTACAGTGAGACCGTCAGAAGGGTGCTTCATGCAAAAAAATGAGCATCTGGCTGCAGAGCCACCAAATCCAAACCAAAAAGCTGCATTTTATTTGAGAAAAGCTGCCGCTGTAAACTGGCCTTTAAGGATGTAAAAGGCTGGCCACGTGGTCTGCAAAGCAATTTTGCTCAGTGACAAAACTGCTTTAAAGTAATCGCTCCAAACAACTCCTTTTTATTTCAGTCAAGAACTGGATTGTGACCTTTTATTTAACCTTAGATAGTATAATTAGTAAGACAATAAATATTAGTATAATAAGATTTCAAAACCCCTGGCAGACTAAGGCTCAAAAGAAGAAAATAATGAACTTACTGTAATACAGTTAAACTTCCTGATTTCTGTTTAAGCGACTCATCCCGCCTATGTAAAGCAATAAATCTTGCTGCACTAGGTTCTCTACCTGGTTATTAGTTCTCTAACCACCAGCTCTCTTGTATTAACTGCCTCTCAACTCTAAGACATGTCCGAAAGCAGGCTAAGCACACAAACCGTTCCCAGACAGCTTCTAATCTGTGGAGAGAACGGTCATGGAGAAACAGTCCAAGGTTCTTTGTTACCCTCGAAACTAAGCAATTAGTCAACAGGAAAGGTAAGCATGGGTGTTAGGGTCAGTTCTACTTATTCTAGGATTGTCCTGTTATCTCCTCGTTATGTCAGTGATCAGATCCATCATCAGAAGAACAAAGATCAACTTTACCTTCAATGTTATACATTTAGTAAATGTACCAGGTGGGCTCAAGAAAGGGGTAAGATGTGTATTGCAAATACTACTGGGTGGTAGTAAAAAAAAAAAAAAAAGCTGTAACTAAAAACTGGCTCAATAAAGAACCTCCAACAATCATCAAATGAAAAAAAAAAAATCTGGGAATTCACAAAAATGAACAACTTATATTTTCTTTTAAGATATGCAATTCAGAAGGGAGAAGAATATTGGGAATAACCAGACGTCATATTAAAACCTGAATAAAATCTTATTTAAATTATGTTTGCAATGTTTTTTTTTTTTTTACTTTATTGACCACTAAAGATGCAAAATAAATGACTTGAAAGAAATAACCCCTTTTTCTGCTGATATGTTGTTTTGTCCCTATGTAAGCTTTATCTTACATACTGGCAAACTTGCCAGTATGTATTATGATGTTAGATTAGTCTTAATAATACAAAAAAGAAAAGAAAAAAAGAGCAACATGATTAAGGAGGGCATGATGCTTTTCACAGACAGGAGCCTTTTCTAATAAGCGGTGACATTCGAGAGGCGGGAGCTAAAACAAAACGTTGGAGGCAGAGGGTGACAAGAAGGGCTTTTCCCATTACAATAATCACATAAATAATGTGGGTTTTTTTTATATTAAGGCGGCATGAACTATATTTGCTGACCAAAGTAGATTAAGTAAGATGCTTAAACCTTCTCCTTTTTAACAGAATCGGCTGCATTGCTCTCACGGGGTTTGGTCCCAGAGTCGGTTCTAGTTGACTTCAACAGCGAACCAGTCGGTTTTACAACAACCAGAGAGCCACCACAGATCAGCCTCATTATGCCACCACAAATAACTCTCCTAACATTTGATCTTCCCTCCAGCAGTGATGTCTGTGCTTCCAAGGAGGACCTCGGAGCAGGGAAACAACTTATCAACGCAGCAAAACGGCCGGCATGCACAGATCCCACAGCAGCATTAAAAACAGAGAGCTCAGATGGCTACGGCGTAACTTTATGGTAAGGCGAGGTTTTGTTGCTTCCTTCGAGTGGTGAGAACGCCCGTTCTAGCTCGAAGCAGAAGCTCTGCCCCCGGCTGAGAAGCTGCAGCACTGATCCTTATTTTACAGGTTAAGCGTTCTCGGGGCGATACGTGAACCCACGGTGTGCTTCCTGCTTAAAAACCGCAGGCTGCAAGAGTATATTTTACTGCAAGCGGTTCGTTTCTCTCACAAACCCACACCTAGTGCAACTGGGCCATACTTTAAAAAAAACAAAAACAAAAAAACTTCAAGGAACTTCTCATGCAGCCATTACCACTGTGTGATTTTAATGAAACCGCTAACATAAGGTGCGAGGATGAAGCAACCTAACCGCGAAGAACTGTTTTTCTTGTCAGTTCTGATGACTGAATTCTGCTCAGGCGCACAGGAAGCTGGACATTTCCCCAGCACTCATTGCTAGTCAGAGCAGCGCGCCCTCCTCCAGACTCAATCTTCGGTTTAATTCCCTCAGGTGTGCGCACCTCAGATGGACAGGAGTGTCAAACAGGGCGTGCGGCGTAATTGTAAAATCTGGGGCCAGGGCTCCACTGTTTGCCTTCGAATGATGGGGATGGTGTTCCCGCTTGTTAAAGCCTAAGTGACTGTGAAATGTGTGTAGTCTGCTAAACGACGTCTCGACAGGCAGTGATGAAGCGCTGCCCGCCAACCGGTCCGAGAGGGAGCGATTACAGTTTATCCTTTTGCAGAACAGGTACCGCTCCGCATGCAGCAGAGACGTTTTAATGAGCGCAGACATACAAATAGATGTCCACTGGAAACACTTTAAGAGGCGGCAAATACTAGCAATGGCTTAATCTGATCTTATTTATGTCAATCAGTCAACGTTTTTCTTCTGCCGTGATTAGGCAAAACGGATATATTTAGAGATTTTGGGATTTGTGGGACAAAAAAGATGGCCGAAATGTTTTGTTCTGTAAACTGCAGGCAACTGAAAAAGGCCATTATTAATCCCAGGGGGAAATTATTCATATCATAAATACAAAGGATACCAGTGGGCAATACTAAACTTGGACCCACCACTGATTGTATTACTTATAATCTTTACTGTATTACTTATAAGCTCGCTTATAATAATTTTTTAACCAGCAGTGGCAGCTTCTGCATTATTGGGGCCCTGGGCGCTCCTGTCCCCCTTCTCACAAATGTATATATATATATATATATATATATATATATATATATATATATATATATATATATATATATATATATATATACACACGTGTGTGTGTGTGTGTGTATGTATGTTTTTTTAAGACAATCTTAAACTAAATAATAGAGGAGACTTCTAAAGCAAACCATTGTAAAGGTTGCATGATTACTGTAGAATAATTCAGTTCAAGTACAAACGGTCTAGATATTGTAGTTTTTATGCTAGGATTCAAATTTTAAACTAGATGTAGCAGTCACATTAGCTAAGAAGAATGAACACAGGATAAAACAGAGCAACTTTACAGCACTTCGTTTTGCATCCTGTTATCTGCTTGAAGTCTTGATCTCTCTCTCTCTCTCTCTCTCTCTCTCTCTCTCTCGCAGGTCATATCAACTGCAGCCATGTCTCATTGTGTCTTCCATTAAAACGCAGATGTTGAAGAAAGTATGATTATTACACTCCTTAATTTGCCGTCCAGCCAGCAGAAGGTAATCTTACCCCGACAATGAATTGACTATGAGAAAAAAAGTGTAGATAAACATCTGGTTTAAAGTGTAAAGCAGCGTAAAGATAAGGGTATGAGTGATGACTCAGTATAGAGTTTATTTAAAAGGAGGTAATCTAACCGTGATTTAACCAGGGTGTTCCTTCCAGTGGTCTTACATCTTCTAATAGACACAGTTTAGCAGCGCACCCCTGTCCTCTTCCGCTTCCAGCTCATCTCCCGCCGCCTTTCGCACAACAGCTGCAAGCGCCCACCCTGATCTCTGTCCAGATTCCAGCATTAGCGGCCCGCTATAAAACACCGGCGCGTTAAAACCGCCACAAAGCATTCGCCTTTTTGCTGCCACAGTTGCTTACAGAGCGACGGGGATTTAGCGGCGCGCAGCAGACTTCCCGCTCTGACCCCTCTGACATGTGCGCGTTGTAAAGCCGCAAAAGCCTCCCCGGCACGTCCGCACAATGCGCCACATAATGGCCTCTCGAGATGTTTTCATATGGCGCAAATCCTTCAGCTTCCATGTGTTTTTTTTTTAAATACCGAACGGGGTTTATTGTCGGCGCGTCATTCAGGGGGGGTTTGGAAATAGACACAGAAATGTGTTCTTAAGACAATTGTCTAAACAGAAACCAGCTTCCAGACAGAAGTGGCTATTCATCATTTACCGTGCGTCTATCAAAAGATGCTGCCAGAAAGGGAGAGAGGGAGAGAGTCATTAATGTTTAGCATGCCGCGCGGGGAAAGGGCTGCGAATGCGAAGGCGAGCTAAAACAAAGTGCAAATTGTGTTTGCTGAAGTGAATGTCAACTTGTGTGACAGCCAGGCTGCTGCGGGGTATCTGCCAGCACATTCAACAACTGAGCACATCAACAGGAGCTGAAGGAGGGGGCTTCTGTCGGCTCTGTTCCAGTGTGTGTGTGTGTGTGTGTGTGTGTGTGTGTGTGTGTGTGTGTGTGTGTGTGTGTGTGTGTGTGTGTGTGTGTGTGAGAAAGATAAATGAGAACCGCCAGGGTGTGAAAAAGGGGGGTTTATTTGGCAGGTGAGCAGAAGGACGGATCCGTAGTGGAATGGAGAGCGCGTCTCATCTGCATACTACATGATGTGCACACGCAGTACAGCGAGGCGCGTTTGGCCGTGCAAGCATGCATGACAGCGCTGAATCCAGGTGGAGGAAAGGGGTTGGGGGGGTTGGGGGGGGGGTCACTCGGGACTGAAGTGAGATGTTTATGAAACTCAAGCTTGCATAGAGGTGCGCTTCCATCTGTGAGTCTGCAGCTGCTGCAGCCCGTGCTCCAACCGCAGGATTGGCGTCGTGCGCTGCATCTTCCCTTTTTCAAAAAACGGCTTGAAAACGTAGACGCGCTAAGAATATCATTTCTCGTTTGTTTTCCTTCCTTTCTGATTGTGGCATTTAAGAAGTTCTGCTGCGAGAAAGCCCTTTCTGACCCCTGAATGATCTAAAAATCAACCAGATAATCTGTTAGTTAATTTGTTTCCTCATCAGGTACCAACGGGCACATCTCCAAAAAAACGAGAATATTATCATTTCATCGAAAGGTTTTCGGTACTTAATTCATCATTACGTAAAGGGTGATGTCTCAGTTTTGATGATAATGACCCCCGATGAAAACCTAAACGGAATCTCTTGGAATGTTAGCATATTACACAGGACAAATGAACATTTAAACAGATTATAAATGTTACGTCCTGGCGATGTTATGCCCTACAAAATCAAGACAGCAGACTCCCTAAACAAGGAGGGTATGCCACGAAACGGGGCGGCATCCTAGCATAATGTTGGAAAATTGAGAGAAAGGAAAAACTGTGGTAGAAATAAAAGGTGCAGCCACAGCCACAGCCTTGAGAGGCTTCTAAAGCCAACCCGACTGAAGAATTTGATGAATTCGATGAATGGGTGCAGCTGAACCATGGTATGCCTGCTATTTAAGCAACCTGGCCTTCCTAGAATACTTCAGCAGAAGGTGAAGCCTGATCTCCTCCATGCCCCGCGCATACTGTACAGTACATGGACATAGTTTTCAGTAGGCCTGCTATTCTGTATTAAATATAATCTATCTTATTGGTCTCAGGCTCTATTCTAAAAAGCTGGATTACCTTGTAGCCTACTCTATAATCATCATTATTAGCAGAAACAATAGTGTGAAATATATTACCCTGCATGTAATAAAGCTATAATACAGTTTATATTTTTGAATTATTTAGACAAGTAAAACATTTTTTGAAGACGCTTGCGATTTCTTTAGATGCACCAGAACCAGATGGTTTGATGGAGCACGCGCTTAAGGACTAAATTAAAGCCGCGGAAAACTATTTATATCTCACTTACAGGAGTCATCTGATGGCAGGGCGTTTTCTGTCACTCTTTAATGGTGAAAAGATATTCTATAGTAAAAAAAAAAAAAAAACGAACTCTTTTTTTGGGTCAAACTATTACAAGATAATTGATTAAAAAGATTATATCACTTCTTTGATGAAGGTTTGACAACAAAATGATAATAAAAAAAAACAAAAAGCTTTTTGTGATTTTGGGTAACAAATTCCCATTGGCATCATTTGAATGTTTTATTACCTTTGAAACAGTTAGAACCCAGGTCTATGAAAATACTGCTTACGTACCTGTAACAGGCTACGGGCGCATTCTCACACGCACACGCACACACACACACACACACGTGTGCGCGCGCGCACGCACGCACGCACACACCCCTTCCCTTATAATATAAAACGCGCGTTCGCTCTGTGCGTGTGTGCAAAGCTGAGACAACATGACCGAGTCGAAAAGAATAAGGGGGGAGCTGATTTGCATCTTTAAACAAGAACACAGACCACTGAAGGCTTAAATTAGAGATGCGACAGCTTCCCATGGCTGTTCTGCAAAAAAGGAGCCAAACGCAGCTGAGCGTGGCCCCGGCGTGACACAAAGCAGAGAAATCGGCAGCAGGCGCTTGCTGGTTTGTGGGGAAATGAACGAGAGGTCTCCTCCTGATGCCTTTTGATGAGGCTGCGGAGGAAAACTGGAACGCTTGTGCAGATGGCAACAAGTTTCTCCAAATTCTGCTTTGAGGGCGACCACCGAGGCTGCCGCAGTCACTTCACCCCCCCTGCCTCTCCCTCTCTGCCTGCCGCTCAACTTTCCGCCCCCCCCCCCCCCTCCCCGCTCTCCCCACTAAGCCCCAGCAAAGAAACAATAAACAACTTTTACGCACTCACATGCGAAGGGGTCTGGAGCGGAGCGCTCGCCCAGACACCGAGGAGCGATGAGCGTTCAGCGGCTGTCTCCGAGTCCAAAGTGGCCGCCGGGGTTCCTTCAGTTCGCTCGTTCGTCCAAAGCCTCCCTGCGGGCGCGACGTGCGGAGGGACAGCGCAACGGAGACGGGCTGTCTGCGTTCGGGGAGGCCACAGGTGGAGATGCGACTCGCTGCGCAGCCTGAGCGCATTTCAGAGAGGACGCTGGAGACGCGGGGCTTCTCGCTGCCTTCGCCGTGCCGCTCGCTCCGCCAGCTGTAGAGGCTGCAGCCAGGGAACGCCGGTGGGAGGAGGAGTGGCGAGAGCTGCCTCGCGAAGCATCATGGGAAGTGTAGTGCCGCAAAGCTGCGCTCGCACAGTGTTTTTTTTTATTTTTTTTATTATTTTTTTTTAGAAATCCTTTTTTTTACTTTCAAATAATTTGGATTTAGCTGTAAGGTATTGTTACTTAGAAACATAATTCTTTATAATCATAATATAGCGAAATCATATTTACAATATTGATAATACTGTATTATATTTTATTCCACTTTACATCTCAAAGTCTAATAAGGATAAAATAGTAATAAACCCGAAACAGAATTAAAAGTATAACAAATACTGGAGAATATTTTAAATATTTTTCACTAAGGTATAGGTCAGCTGGTTGGGTGCTGGCTTTTAAATATAGTCCAGTTGCTTTGTTTTTTACCTTTTTTTGGAATTTAAATATAGTCCACAAATTTGCAGTATAAGCTTGAGGTGTTTTGTTTTGTTTTGTTTTTTATCCCAAAAGTTAAATGCAATTCTGCGATGGGATCATTGTCTTGTTGGACAAAATCCAGTTATGTCCAACCACTTAATGAGAACACCAATTACAGTGAGCCAGATCCATCGCATGCTGCCATCCTCCATGCTTCACAGATTCCTAAATTTGAAAGCCTTACCTAACACTCTTCTTGTCATTCTGGCCAAATAGCTCAATCTTTATTTACACCACCTGAATAAACCTCTTACATTCATATTGAAGGAAATTAACCAGAATGTTCAACAGCAACCTGGGAGCGACCAAGGGAAGACTGGAATAGACTGTAGGACCAGGGTCACCAGCCATCAGCGAGGCTTGATTCATTTCCTCATAGACTGACAGGGTGAATGAAGGTCCTGCTCCAAAACTGGCACCTCTAAGCACAACTGAATATTTGCTTTCTTGAGAAAAAAAAAGTCATGATCAAAGAAGGCCAGGATTGGACCGTTTGACCACAATAAGAAGAACTTTGGGAGATGGGGCTTTCACATTTCAGGACGCAGCTCTTCAACTTTTCTGGTAACATCATGCTGTGGATCGATCTTGCTGCCAGAGGTACTGGAGTGTTGCACAGAGTTGGTGGGGGGAAAAAAAACAAAAAAAAACAGTATGACTACACACACTTCAACTTTACTGCAAATCAGTAACAGACATGATTGAATTTTTACACAGCTCGGTGTTCTGGCAGGGCAATGAACCTAAACATCCATTTAAACTGGTTCTGAAATGAAAGAAGCGTACTGATAATACAGTTCTGGAGTGACAGGAAGTTTTTCAAGTTAGGAAATAATTTACTATACTTTGAAAAAAATTCTAATAAGTTCATGATTTCTGAAAAGTAGTCAAACATCCATCCAGATGTTTATCGCTACCAAAACATTTGTGGGCCCTGCAAATTGCTAAGATACATTTTCTAATTGAAGTTTATGTATTTTGCTTGAGCTTGTATGTATAATTCTGACCTTGTGTCAATTAGGAAAAATCTACAGAAAATGAAAACGAACACATCCAGTTCTTGTATTTTATAAATGATTAAAGCCGCTTGTTGTATTACCAGTCCATTCCTCCTCAAAGAGGAAGATTTAAAATCTACTAAAAGCCCAGAACCAATATGGCATTTGAGCCGATGAGGCAGGACGTGACATTTTCTCTGGAGGTGCAGAACACATTGTCATTTTCAATAAATTAGAGTATCAAAACATTACAAGTTCATTTATTTTGGTAACTAGATTCACTAAGTGAAACAGTATTAATGAAACACAGACTGATGCCTTTCTTTCCGTCAATTCACGTATGCTTACAGCTAATGAAAACACGATGTTAAAGATTAGAATATTACATCAGAGCAATGAAAAAAAGATTTTTATTCAGAAATCTGGGATTATTGAAAAGTATGCTTTATACCTGCTTTTTCAAATCTACTTTAAATCTGGAAAAATCCCAAACAATCCTCGTAAACATGCAAATACTCTGCAAAAGCAAGAAGAGTTTCAGGAAGTGTGAATTCTGTGAACCACGTTAAATGTGCAGACAAGCTGGGTTCTCTGTCACCAAATAAGATAATCTATGAGAAATGAAACGCCAGATCTTTAAAATGTAAAGATATTGTACATTTTAAAAGCATGAAAGAACAATTGAAGCAAGAGCATTATGATTTAAAATGTCTATTTATATTTGATGGATGTCAAGTGAGACGTGAGGTAAATGTAAGTTCTGGTTAAGTTAAATAGCACTTTTGAAATCTCTCTATTTTTCTTTTTTATAAATTATTTTTATCAAATAAGCTATTTATTCATTATAATTTAAGATTATTTATAGGTGTAGCCTGTTAACTCTTCAATGCCTTGAAATTATTGGTTTTGTTTGTTTTCCCAGATATTCTCTGTAGTTTAGGGATTGTTGTGGGTAGAGTCTACCTTTGCCTTTGTGGGACTGTTTTGTTTTAGATTGTAAAAGTGATGATTTCATGCAGCTAAAATAAAGTATGACTGCAGCGTCCTGCAAAACCAGCCATACACCTTAAACTGTTTTCCGTCACATTACAACAATTAACTTTAATGGGTTATTTTATGTAATAGACCTACAGAAAACCGTGCAGAGAGGAAGAAAAAGCTGGCATGATCTTCAGGTATTTTTTTTTAACAATTTTTATTTGTATTTGTATTCTTCCCTGAGTTAATGACTGGCACAACCACCTCTGGCTGATATCCAAATGTTTCTGGCACGACTTCACCAACTTTCAGGGGGCATATAGAGGGTCAAAGATCTGCCCAGGTGAAAACTTCAGCAACACTTGAAGTATTTGTACCCAGCTTTATTGACGTACCAACACATGTTTTCAGCCAAAGCTTAATCGGGCTCTTATCTAACCAATCAGCAAGTACCATCTCCTAGTGTGCTACTGACTGGTCAATTTGTGTATGTGTGAATATGTGATTGGTTTCTTTGATTTTTTTTTCTCCTGTATTGTACTTTTTGTATTTAAACAGCACTTATTTGGTGATTTGTAATGACCCTGGTGAAGGCCACAAGCCAAAACACACGGCTTGTGTGTTCTGGCTTGTGGCCAAAGTTGGTTCAAAGTACTTTAAATGTTGCGGGGGGGGGGGGGGGGGGGTGCTATGACTTAGCCAGATTTGATAAAACGTTTGCCCATTCTTTGCAAAATCTAGTCAGATTAGATCAAGAATCAAGAATCTTTATTGTCGACATGTGTTACCATTGTACATTTTTAATTGAGACAGACACCAGCTCAGGGTGCACACAGATTACGTACAGGCAGATACAACAAGACATGATATTTCCACACAGTTTTTTTTCATGAAATCAGTTGATTGCACCAACCAACACCTTTTTTTTTTATACATGCCACAGGTTCTCTTATGTCTGGACTTGGGGCCATCCTGAAGCATGAATATCCTTTTTGAGCTATTGATTGTAGCTCTGGTTGCATGTCTTTGTCCTGCTGGAAGGTGAACCTCCTCCCCAGCCTCAGGGATTTTGCAGTCTCCACACTGCGAAACCCCTGACTGCCCTGCATTCAGCTCCATCCATCTTCCCATCAACCCCGACCAGTTTCTCGGCCCCTGCTCTTGGCTGTTTCTCCAGTAGATGCTCTCCTTGGCTGGCCTGTCGGTTTAGCTGGAAGATACCATCTTGAACGGTGCTCTGATTAAATCACGCACAGGTGGACTCTTTACTAATTAGATTGCTTCTGAAGGCAAAATAATTAAAGGAAGTTTGAAAGAGTTTTGAAAACCATGCATCATTTTCATCATACACAGTTTGGTGTTTGTCTTTCACACAACATCCCAATAAAACACACAGAAGTTTGTGGCTGTAATATGAAAACACGTGAAACAGGTTCAAGTATATATAAATACTTTTTAAAATGCACCACATTCACAGCATTAGCTGGGCTGCTGAAACATTTGGGCTATTTTTTTTACAGCTGTAATGCAAAATACAACTGCTGATACCTGCAGGAATTATTCTTATTTATTTCATTCTTTGGCAGATTTCACATCAATCACTTATACATGACAGATTGCCCCCAGGAACCAAGTAGAAGAGCTTTTTTTGGTATTTTTTCCATGGATTTATGAGTTCTGTGATTGATGAGCCTCATGTTAAATTACATTGTAAAGGGTTGGAGAGAAGGATAAAAACAATTGTATACCATTCATTTTGTGTGGATGCTTTCTGGCAGAAAAATCCCTCATAATTCAAAAGAGGCAAAGACTTAAGCGATGAATGTCACAAAGCCAAC
Organism: Fundulus heteroclitus; assembly: GCF_011125445.2. Taxonomy (NCBI): domain Eukaryota; kingdom Metazoa; phylum Chordata; class Actinopteri; order Cyprinodontiformes; family Fundulidae; genus Fundulus; species Fundulus heteroclitus. Next base: position 16,453,486 of record NC_046373.1, on the reverse strand, counting down.
AGTAATACAGTCTGTACTGAGTTCTCCAAGGTTTAGCACCTATTCTGGGATATCTACATGGCAATTACACATTAATCACCTGGGTTAATATTATCAGCCTCTACAGTGAAGATCCATCCCCGATTTATCCTGAGTTGTGAATAACTGCTCAGGAATGCGGAGGTATTTTACAGTAAACCAGCAAGGGAGAGTTTTAACTTACAATACAATACAATAATATCACTGACACACACAAGGAGAAAATTGCTTGATGCATTTGTTTCTGTTAGAAGCAAATCTTTAAGCTCAGGCTGAGACCTTGATGGATGAAATCCTACACCGAGACAATAAGTTGTTTTCCTTTCAGGTCAAACATCCCCTTGAGCATTCATTGTTTCTCTGCAGCCTCTCCTCCCTTTCTTACTGCCTGTGCAAAGAGTACATTTCCTACAACAGCTTGCTGCTTGCGTGTGTGTATGTGTGTGTGTGTGCAGTGCATGTGGGGTGTGTAGAGGAAATGCTTCTGCCTTTCAGTAGCCTTATGTCTAAATTTAGAGTACCCCCACCGCCCCGGCTGTCAGAGGCCGGCTCGGACCGTTGGCCGTTTGGGAAAGAGATTTGTGGCGTGTTAAAGTCGGGGACAAATTGTGTAAAGCTGGGTTGTGCTCAGCTGAGGAAAAACATGTTTGCTCCTTGTGCGGCATGAAAAACAAGAGGATCTAAAAATATCCCGCAACAGCAAGAAGAGTTTCAGGAAGTGTGAATGCAGCTGTGAGCCGCGTTAAATGGGCAGACAAGCTGGTTTCTCTGTCACCAAATAAGATAATTTATGAGAAATGAAAGATTTGAACAAGAGACATTCTCAGGTCATAGATGAGGCTGATTTTTTATTTTCTGCAGTGGCTGATATAAAGGAAAGACACCAACATACAAAATTGTGAATTCAAAGATCCAAGGAATCAGTTTGTGTCAAGCAGTAAGACGATCAAACTCTAAATACAGTCCCATGTCAATGTTTATGCCCTAACAGGTTGTCTTTTACCTCTGTTTGCAGGCGGTGCATGCTCCTTGTCTATTTGATTACGGGAATGTGTCTGTATGGTTGTCCATTTGGAGAGCAGTACCTCCTTTATTGACTCAGTTCTTGACATCCCCCCCCCCTCCCTCCCTTGCTTACCCTCTAATGTGATTTGGTTTTGCCAAAAGGAGTTGATAGCAGCAAAGTGCCACAGTCGCTTCACCTCCGGGATTTCCTTGCAATGGGCTATGGCGTTTAACTAGGGATGAAATTCTGCTTTTTCCCATGAATATCTATTTGTATCATAAATTAACCTTTTTCCCAAAATAATGCTGCTAAAAAATATGACAAAGAGTCCCACGCAGTCTGGGATAGTCTGCATACATATGAGAATAAATTTGAAATATTCAACCGATTTGGATGAATATGGAAGAAGAGAAGAGAAAAAATATTTACTTCCAGACTCGATAGATAGATAGATAGATAGATAGATAGATAGATAGATAGATAGATAGATAGATAGATAGATAGATAGATAGATAGATAGATAGATAGATAGATAGATAGATAGATAGATAGATAGATGCTCTGTCCCCTCTGCTGTTTTGCATAGGCTTGAACCTTCTCAGCCAAATGATCTACAAATGGGGCCACTATCAGCCACCTCCTGTACATGGATGACATCAAGCTGTACGGTAAAAGTGAGCGGCACATTGATCCACACCACCAGGACCTGGAGAAATGTGGCCTGATGGTGACAAAGAGAGGGCAGGTAACACACGCAGAGGGGATTGCACTCCCAAAAGGGAGAATAGCAGATACCTTGGAATACCACATGCAAATGGCAACCACGAAGAAGCCACAGGGAAAGCACTAACAGCCAAATCCCTCCAACGAGTAAGGCAAGTTCTGAGAAGTCAGCTCAATGGCGAGAACAAGTTCTGGGCAATCAACAGCTATGCCTTGCCAGTAATCAGATACCCTGCTGGGGTAGTAAGTTGGCCAAACGAGGAAATCCGGACCACCGATTTTTAGGGATTCCACCCCAAAACTAGGATCCACATGCTATACACTAAGCGCAAAGAAGTAGGCAGAGGCCTAGTGAGCATCAGAGCCACCATTAAAGATGAAACAGCCAAGCTCCAAGAATATATCAGGAAGATGGCCTCAAGGGAAGAAGCGCTCAGTGAATGTCTCAGACAATGGAAGCTGGAAGACAAGGAACTGAAGCAACCATCGTGGAATGAAAAACCCCTGCATGGGATGTACTACCAACAGATTGCTGAAGTGGCGGATATGACCAAATCCTACCAATGGCTAGAGAGGGCTGGACTGAAGCACAGCACTGAAGCACTGATCATGGCAGCACAGGAGCAGGCACTGAGCACCTGAGCAATAGAGGCCCAGAACTATCATACCAGGCGAGATCCCAGGTGCAGGCTATGCAAAGAGGCCCCAGAAACCATCCAGCATCTCACAATAGGGTATATGATACTAGCAGGGAAGGAATACGTAGAATACCATAATCAAGTGGCTGGTATAGTGCACAGAAACATCTGTTCAGAATACCAGCTGGAGAACCCTAGGTCAAAATGGGAGTCACCTCCCAAGGTGGTGGAGAATGACAGAGCTAAGATCCTGTGGGACTTCCAGATACAAACAGTCAAAATGGTAATGGCCAACCAACCCGACATTGTGATCATTGATAAGCAGCAGAAGTCAGCTGTTGTGATCGATGTGGGCATCCGAAGTGATGTAAATATCAGGAAAAAAGAACACTAGAAACTGAATAAATACCAAAGGGCTCAGGGAAGAACTAGAAAGAGCCTGGCAGGTGAAGACAACCGTGGTGCCCATGGTCATCGGACAGTAACCCCCACTCTGGAGAAGTGGGGGTTACTGTCACCCAAGCTTGAGAAATGGAGAGCCACCCACCCTGCTCAGGAGTATAAGGGGTGGGTGAGAGAGCAGTTTATAGATATATGTATATATATTTGTGTGTATATATATATATATATATATATATATATATATATATATATATATATATATATATATATATATATATATAGATATAGATATAGATGGTTCCTAGAGTTTCTAAACCTAGAATGGGAGGCTGTTGTTTTCGTTATCTCCCATTTAACGTAGTTAAATGGGAGTTTTAGTCCATGAGTAGTTTTAGTCCATGAGGCAGACATCCTGTCTACTTTTAAGACCCGGCTAAAAACTTTTGCTTTAGATTATCCTGAGCTATCTCTGTAATTAGGCTGCAGGAGGACATAATGACTACTTTCCTTTGCTCTGCTGCATTCTCCTACTACTCTCCAAGTTTGCATTATTTGCTGTTATTTCAACTTTGAACTGTGACTAACTGTATGTGCTCTCTTTCTTCCTCCTGACCAGGACACCGGCTCAGAGCCTATCTGCTTGGCTGAGTTTCATTCCTGGACAACTCCACCTATGGAGCTAGTCTACCATTACCATCTCTAACATAGAAAGTACTCCTAGATCAGTGCTTCTCTGTTCTTTTTGAGCCTTGCTCTGTCTTCTCAGACCCCCCAGTTGTTTGTGGGAGATTCACACTGAGCCTGGTTCCGCTGGAGTTTTCTACCTCCTAAAGGGGAGTTTTTCCTCACCACTGTCATTGCATGCATGCTCAATATAAGGGATTGCTGCAAAGTCAGCAGAAGGCAAGCGACGGGCACTGTGGCTACATCCTCCTCCTGGGGGAGTGAATGCTGCAAGTCAACAATTCAATTCTGCTCAGTTTCCTTGGAAATCTTTTTAACAAGTGAACTTAACCGCATTGTTTGATAACTAGCACAAATCAGAATCAATATAATTAACTTGAAATCTGTCTGCTGGACTGCATAGAATTTCTCTGTTTTGAGACAGGTCTTGTAAGTTGGCACTACATAAATAAACTGAATTTAACTGAAATTGAATTGAGATCAGCAGTGTGTAGCGTGTATGAGTGAAGAATGTATAAGTGTTGTAATGTGTTGCTAAAATAATTTGAAAAAACAAATGGTGGCAACATAGCTGTGGAGGAGACAGAAAACAAGTTGGCAGTCAGGGTCTAAAAAATAGAGAGCCTCACACGGTCCTCAGGTGTCCTAAATAAATGATCCTGTGTTGTAGATGGAAGATAAATGGCTGACCACAGGACACCTGGAGAGGTCTTAACGGTCTCTATCAGCGTTGCACATTTTTAGTTGGAGCATTAGCTATCCTCTGGCGCCCCCTAGTGGGCTCACTCACCGGATGAGGTCGTTCTTTTCTTGTTTTACTTCCGGTTCGGGTAAGAGGTCATTCGTTGTTGAAAACATGGCGGCTCCCGGTAAAGCGACCGTGTTATTGAAGGCTGTTAAGAAAATAACTGTCCAGTTTTGTCCATTCGAGTCCAACGTCCGGTCCACACGGTGAGAAACCTCTGCTGGACGTCTCTGTTGTGCTCGAAGACGTGTTGTTGTTTTTTGCTGCTGTGTTTTAATTTAACGGGTTGTCAGCGAGAGAACAGCAGCAGACACCAGACTAGATTATTTTAAAATGTGTTTTTCATCTGTTATAGTGCCTCTTAGAATATATGATTGTTTAGAATTGAGGTTCTGTGCAATATACTCGTTTTTTTCCCCACCCATTACTCAGGTTAACAACGATCGGATTATGTTGTATAGATATTATTTCTAAATGTAACCGTGATGGCTGTGTCTGACACCTGCAGCCTGCTCAAATAGATCTCTCCATCAAAATGATTCCTCGGTGTGAATGTTTATCAATAACCTGTAATCATTTAGTCATGGGGTCAGCCCCATTTAATAGGTTGTTATACCTAGAAACCGCACAGGATTACAGTACATCTGGCTTGTTAGCGTTTATGCAAGCAACATTGTTGTTTTTTGTTTACTTTATTTGTTGTTGTTTTTTTATGTTGAGATTTTGGCTTTCTGTTTTCCAGAAGTTTCTGAATTCTTCTGCAATCGTTATAACATTCTGGAGATTTAAATCCCTAGCATTCACCTTTACAATACAGCAGCCAGGTCTATCAAACCATAGGATCAAAAATGACTCCTTGTTTGACATAAAATTTTAGTTTTAATTCTAATGCTTAGATCAACTGTAGTTCAACATTTATAACAATCTGACTTATCATACATAGATTCTGTCCATCCATGTATTTTTGCTGTTTGTGGGCACTCCATGGCTTTGATTTTGAATTAATTGCAGATTCCTTGTTTCTGTGTTAAATTTAAGTTCACTTCAAAGCAGGATTCCTATGCAGTCCTGATGACTATGGAAAAATATGAGCATTATTGGACTTTCCTCCTTGTTCCCTTTTAAAAGAGAGGATTGGACTTTCCATAAAATCCATCCATTCGATGGTTTCTTCTTCTTCTTTTCCCTTTCAGTGATGGCAATTGTGTTGCTGAATATTGCGGTGACAATATCTGTTGCAGTTAACTCACATTTTCTTGGGTCTCATTTCCATCAGCCTGTGCAAGTTCATCCGACTGGTCAAACGTCAAGAATCAAGAATCTATTATTATCACTGCATGTCACCGTAGTGAATTTTTAATTTATTTTTCCTGGGACATACTGCTGCTTAGGGTATACACAATAAACAACACGCAAAAAATAAACAATGGGTACAGGTAATAACACAAATGTATTAGTTATAATGTAGAGTGGATGCATGTCACTTGAGCTGTAATATATTGCAACTATTATTGCATCCAGTTGCAGTTTTACACCCACTGATATTGCAGTGATGATGGCGATCGCGGCATGTTGTGCAGAAATATTCCAGAAGCATTAATACAGAATAGACTTTAGTAGCTAATCCAGAGGAGCTAGTATGGCAGTGCTGCTGGATTAGGTGCTGCTCACACATCTGACATTAGTCTCAATTCAATGAATAGCAAAAGAAATCCTTTACAATCATTCATTTGGTTACAGCTTTATTTCCAATGCGCTGGATGTTTTGATGTGGAGGGCTCAAATAACACAACGCACACTTGTTTTTTTCAGAGAGTTTCTAGCTCTGGTGGGTTCGGAGAAGGCCCGGTCCACCAACATGAACTGTGAGGTGATGCCTGTGGTGAAACACGACAAGTCTGAACCAGTGGTGGATGTAACGTACGGTAAGAAATGGCCTGGCCGTGTTTGTGCACCGTAACGTAAAACAAGCATTGCGCCGGTCATGGAGGCTTGTGCGGTTTAGCTGTTTTCCCGAGAAGGTGTGGCAGACAAAAAACCTGTTGATTGTCAACGGGATCTGATCTGGTAGCTGATGCTGCACTCCTCGGCACCAGGCCACATCATAGAGGAAATTGTGAGAAAGGTGCAGAATATGGTGAAACAAGCAAATTTAATTTAAGAGAAGAGATCATCTACGACAGATTTGGTATTTTCTAAGACAAACCGGTCAAGTTCATATCCAGTTTTATTGAATTGAGTTCAAGTCAGTCCAGTTTATTCAGTCATGCAGTTGGATCTAACTGCAAACAGTCCAATAATAACTCAGCACAGTTATATTCAGTTGATCATTTAATGCCAGTTGGTATTAAGTCATCTATGTAAGGAAGTCCAGCCCATAGGATTGAACTTGACTTTACAGCAGTGCCTCATTCAAGAGCAAGCATGGGGTGACAGTGGAGAGAAATCACGCCGTTTTAACAGGACGTGGTCCTTTGGACACATCCGGAACAATGAAATATTAAATATAAGAATTTTAGAATCAGTTCTTGATTGAACAGGGAGACAAAACAGAGAAGCTAAAGATGGAGAAACGGGATCTAGTTCTGCTTCGAAATAACAAGTTTTTCAGTCTCACACCGAGGCAGGATATTTGCAGTTGTAGCGCTACGTCACAGGTAAAACTAGGTTTCCTCTTCCATTAAGAAAAGGAGCCATCTCCAACGTATAGCGGGAAAAAAACTTGGAATCATTTGAATTAACTGTCTGAAATTTATGCTCTGCAAGAAAAAACCCAAATAAATACTCAACAAGGTCAGGCAGGAGGTTTAAACCAGGCAAGCATCCTTCATAATGTAGCAATATTCTAGCCATGTGTGACACGCCTGTGTGTTATTGTAGCTGACGTAGCTGTAGAATAAATGTGGGGGTGTCCTAATTTATGCCTCGTTAGAAATTGCTCTTTAAATCACATTTTACTGATAAAGTATTTTATTGGCTGTAAAAAAACAAAAAAAAACAATGCAGTGTTGTTAAAATTGATGTTAAATATCTAATGAATGTCAGACACACATACAGATTTTGTGATTATTATTTTTGAACTGTTGACACCTTGCAATAAAAATAAAGAATAAATCAAAAACACCATCACTTCTGTCAATATCCGCATTGCTTTTGGCCTGAGTATGTCCCATTCATCCACAGTTTACCTTGTGTAAGTGTCAGCGCCACAGCACACAGATGTTTGCCAGCGGTCAGCACGAGCCTCTTTGTGTTACTTGACTTTTGCTCAGAGTTAACTTTCCCCTGCGTTGCGTTCCTCAAATAGCGCATCCTAGTCTGAGTCATCTCATTGTGTCTTCTGTTTTTTTTTTTTTTTTTTTTTGCAACCACAGTGGATGGAGAGAGGCTGGTGATGAAGGGGGCGAAGTTGACCTGCAGCGAAATGCTGGGTGCGTTTCAGTCCCGCTGCAAAGACAAGGACCAACAGGCCAAGGCTGGCGCCAAGAAATGACCACCTGTTTGAAATTGCTTGTATTTATATGTGTATAATCCTGGAAATGTACAATAAAAGCCTTTGTTTGACTATATATGTTTTTTTGTTTTTTTTTGCTGTTGGTGACTTAAAGCAATGTTCACAACGAGAGAGAAAAAAAACTGACCCACAAAAAAAGACTAAGTATCTCAGATATGCTTTTTTTTTAGGGAATCCGAGGTTCAAGCAATAAATGAAATCAGTTGAACAGGTTTTAAGCTAAAGCAGTTGCTCGAATCAGCGCAGAGGCAGCTAGATCTAATGATTTTAGACATGATTTTAGAAAGAAATTATCATACTGGTGTTTGAAAGGAGATTGCAAGTTCCAACCTTTGGCACAGCAGGACTTTAATGGAGTTTGGCTAAAAAAAAAACAATAAGATTTAAGTCAATATTGGTCTAATATGAGTGAGCATCATTCCTCACTGTAAGATCCTTGAAATGTTGAATTATGATGGCTCTCAGTTTAGATTCACTTCATTTTGAGGCATTCATTTGTGGCTGTACCTTTAAATTCTGGCACTATTTAATTGATTAATTGATACATTTATACCTTCAGATCCCTTTGAGATGCATTTCATAGGTATCATGTGTTAAAACACACACAAAAAAACAACAACAACACTAAACAGCCGATTAGGTAAAAAGCCAAATGCCACATTTGAGCTACAGCGTTGTGAATAAAGTGGTAAATGATTAACATGTGACGTTGAGGGCTGCGATTGGCTGCACGTGTGTTTTCTACGACAGGGAAAAAAAAAAGCGCGCTGGCCCTTTAAAAGCCCGCACCGCGCGTCCAGTGCGGCAGATTGATCAGGGAAGGTTAGTGAGCGGCAGGCAGCTGAGGATAATCGCACCGAAGACTGCAACAATGGTTGACAAGTTTGTAGGAACATGGAAGATGATTTCCAGCGAGAACTTTGACGACTACATGAAGGCGCTGGGTAAGAACTCTGAGATGCACGTTAAATTATTTAAAGTAGTTTTTTGGAAAAACTGTTGAAATGCACAGTCATTTTTTGATTTATTTTTTTCTAATCGCGCTGCAGGTGTGGGTTTCGCCACCCGGCAGGTGGGGAACCGAACCAAACCCAACTTCGTTATGAGCCTGGACGATCAGGGCAGCATCAGCATGAAGTCTCAGAGCGCCTTCAAAACCACCGAGGTCAAGTTCAAGCTGGACGAGCCTTTCGACGAGACGACCGCTGATGACCGGAAGACCCGGGTTGGTTGCTCTGCGCGGGGCTCGGCGTCTCTTGGAGGTCTGGGTGGGTTTTGCTATGCTGGTGTCTAACGGCCTGTTCTCTGCCCTGCAGACTGTGGTCAGCCTGGACAACGGCAAGCTTATTCAGAAACAGAGCTGGGACGGCAAAGAAACGAGTATTGAGAGGGAGATCGCTGATGGAAAACTGGTGGCGGTAAGCATTTTTTTTATTTTCCAATTAAGACTTGACTCAAACCGACTCTTGCAGAGAAATGATGCCAAGTAAGTTAAGTTCTTAAACCTATGTAGAGGAACCAAGGGTGCATCTGAAGTTCTGTAGGGGTACCTGCTGCTTTTATTAAGACGACCTAAAAGCACTTTATATTTAACTTCTTTTTTAAGCCATATGAAACCAGTTCTTAACAGATTAGTGTTTGCTCTAAAAATGCAGTTTACGCTTCAAAAAACAAACTTACTTTAACCTCTTAAGACTCAATCATTTTAGCCTAAGTGTGGACTTTTTGATTAAAAATGACCAGTTTGTTTCACCTGACAGATCTGTAAATGAGGTTGACAATTGATTGTTTGAAGATAATTTTTTTTTTTTTTTTTTTTTTTTTTAATATAAATATACACTTCTAGTGTCTAAAGGCAATGTTTGGACCAAATACCTTAAGGTCTTAAGAGGGTCAACTAATTTATCAGTACAGGTGCATTTTCATTGTGGTGGTCTAGATGAATATTTGGTCAAAGTGTTTAAATCATAACTAAGCTCCTTTTGCCTCTTTTGTTTATGTGGGGGGGGAGCTTGAATTATTGTTGAAATGACAAACCTGCTCTATTTTATCATATAAAATCACCCTACAAAGGAAGTGAGCATGGTAATAGAAACACAAGTTGCAAATCAACCAATCATGTCCTTTTCCCCTCAAAATGCCTCGATGTTAAGCGTGAGCTTCTACAGACTTGCTCCTGATCACCCGTCTGCCTTCTCTTTTACAGAAATGCGTAATGGGAGACGTGGTGGCTGTGAGGACGTACGTGAAGGAGTGACGTTGCTTGTAGATGACCGGCTCAGTTCAATGAGCATGCTCCCAAACTCAGAATGGCGTGTTCTGCTATCCTCGCTCTGTTGCCAAAGTATGCTTATTGTGCCTTTGTTGCCCCAACTTAACACCTCCCATTTGGGTTTTGTTTGGAAATGTGACTTGTGAATAAAAAAAAACTAGCTTTTTGTCAAATTCTGAGTCTGGCTCTTAATTTGGTCAATGTCCTGTGTCAGAATGGAGGTTTGATCATATTCTAGATGCATATAGGAGATTTTTATTTATTTTTAAAGGTTTGCAACTTGCTCTGAGCTGGTTTTCTTATTGCAAATGTTTTGGCTTCTGTCATGTGTGTGTGTGTGTGTGTGTGTGTGTGTTTTTTTTTTTTTTTTTTTTTTTTTTTTTTTTTTTTTTTTTTTTTTTTTATATATATAAAGGTCACATTTTCTTTAGTCCATTCTATGTGGAATTAAGGGAATGTCTTCCCTTTTTAGAAGTATGCAAGCACATTAAAGGGGTCAGAAGGGAAATATTTCCCCCTTTCCTTTCTGGGAACGCTAAACCTTTCCCATTGCACATTTTACTGGCAGCTGTATGGTACGCAAGCATTGTGGGTCATCCCCCTCCACCCTTCTGGCTGTTGTGCAAAAAAATTGCGAGTGGCGACAACTATTTTCCCATGACAGGAAAAGCAGCCTATGGTACTGATTGAACTTAACGACCAAAACAGTTGTGGGCCAGTGCGCTCATTCTGGACAATGGAGTTGGCGGCTGCGGAGGACATGCAGGGTTTGACCTTCTGGGGAAGAGGCTAAGTGAAGAGGAATGTATTAGTGGACTGCTGGATAAGGTCAAAATGTAAGTTATTTTAGTGACTCACTGTCCATGTCAACAATTTCACTTCAGACCACTTACTCCATGATAAGAGGCCTTACTTGGTTTCTCACTTGTCCGTTTTTTTTTTTTTTTTTTTTTTTTGTCTTAGTTATTCCCTAAACATCAGCAGACTCCTGCACTGATGGGATTATCCTTTTAAAGGTTTAATTTAAATGTGCAAAGGGTCTAGTTTCCATCTCATGCTTGCATAATTTCTTGACTATTGGAAATTTTTTTTAAGATTTATGAATGAGTCTTATGTCTTTAAATCAGTGTAACTGAAGGGGGGGAGTAAAGTAAAGCGACTGGAGGTATAAGGTGATTGTACATGCAGTATAAGTGTAAGGATGGTAAGTTTTTGATGGATCAGTAGTTGTGCCTCTTGTGATAAAGCAAACATGGCAAATACTTTGAGTGGAAATCCAAATGGCCCAGAAATTGAGACATTAAAATAAATGTGCAACCATACATGTCTAAATTCACCATGGAAACTAAAGGGACATTTTTTTTTTCACACTTAAGCTTTTCTTTTCAATCTATACCTCAGGGCCCATTTTGTGTCTTCAAGACAGATGTGGGGGGGAAACCCCTAAGCATAGGTAATGTTCAAAGTATGTTTCCACATCTGAGAAAAATCCAGAATTGAATTCACCTCCAGAATTAAATTATTAAAAATCTCAATTCAATTGAAAAAACTGTTTTTCACTAAGATTTTGCAGCCAACCATTAGGGCTGGATGATAATTCAATATAGATTTACAGACACATTGATAGAAAAAGGGTCAATTAGAAGTTAACTAGAACAGTTTTCCTTCCTTTTGCATTCTAGTCATGCAGGTTAATATTAGTCATTACATCATCCTAACCAATCACAAACGCAGACCCAGGAAACAAGCTCCAAGCTCACATGTTCTTTTTTAAAAACTTGCAATTTTGGTAAAAAGTTGGCTGAATAAAGGATTGAGTTTGAATTCAGGGTTTGTTTTTCTGTATCTGAACATAGGTTGCTAAGCAACAGCATAAAATGGTCAGGACTTATTGATCAATATGATCTATATTTTATCAATAAGCTTTTTTTCCAGACATTAAAATGTATATGGCAATCTACATTAAGGAACCCTTCCAGAAGATGTTTGAGTGCTCCATGCAAGATAAATGTAGCCATCAACATTGTGCGGTACCTCTGCTTTAGGTGTCCAAAAAACACCAGAATCAAGATAGAGGGAAGCCCAAACATGGCAAAGCTGATTCGTGTTTTGTCTTTGTTGGAAATAACACACGATTCAAGTGAAAGGAATGAGAGGAACATGATTTGCCATAGTAGTCAAGCCTGAGGTCATCCAGCAACAAGCTAAAGATACAGCAACTTTTTTATTCAGAGTATTTTTTTCTTTTTCTTCAGAGTATTTTTGACCTGATATCGATCAGTTTTTACTTAACGGTGCTTCAAGCAGCGCTTCACTTCTACCAACCATCACAACAAGCCATCTGAATTCAAACTGTATCCCAGTATATTAATCATGTTCTGCATATCCTTCGTTGCTTATTGTTTCATATGTAAAAAAAAAAAAAAGCTTTTTTCTCTGCCCAGTGGACCAGTTTGAGGAGGTAACTCCTTCAACTAACATTACCTCTAAAAGGTATACGAATGAAGGATAGCAGCCTCTATTTGATGCTTTTATCCCTCTTTATTTGATCACTGTTCATGAGGTGGAGTGTTCTGTGTGCACATTATGAAAGCCAAAAGGCACATCTGCAATGGATTGACTTACAGGTGCACTGCTTGAAAGTCAACAAGGCGTCCCCACGTCTTTGTTTGGACAACTGCAGGGAGCAGGGCGGATCTCCACCTCACAGTCTTTTTTTCCCAGACATCTTCCACCCCTGTTAACATGACTTTTCCCAATCAGCTGTGACGTAACCGGGGCGGGCGAACATGCGAGGCAGAAGTTCTCTTTGATTTTCTAATGACATAAACAGGACACACTCAGGTTTTTAATTAGAGGGAGAAGCTGAAATTCACATTAGAGGAGAGGTCTCCATTGAGACCTAGGGGGGAGTTCACAAAGAATTAAACTTATCATTTTATTAGGTGATTATGACCAAAAAAAAAAAAAAAAGGCCACATAAACGTTTTTGAATCCTTTGAACGTGTTCAATGTATTCTATTGGGATGTAATAGACCAAATGAAATAGCAAAACAAGGAAATGAGAAGTCATGTGGAAGAAGGTGCTCTGGTCAGATGAGACCTGCAACACTAAACATGTGACTAGAACTACAAAATAGTTTAGATCAAAGCATATTAATGTATTGAAATGGCCTAGTCAAAGTCTAAATCTAAATCCAATTAAGAATCTGTCACAGTTTAAAACTGATATCTACAGATGCTGCCCTTCCAATCTTGCAAAGCTTGAGGTTTTTTTTTTTTTTTTTTTTTTTTTTTTAAAAAGAAGGAGCAAAGATTTGCGTCTCTAGATATAAGTTGCTAGTGAAGTCATATACCAAACAAACTGGAGCTGTATTTGCAGCAAAAAGGGATGGTTTAACAAAGTATTCACCTTGAATACAATTGCCCGCGAGACTTTTTAGAGTTTTATCCACAAAATGTTAGAAAACCGTGTATTATTTTCCTTCTGCTGTACAATTATCCACAACTTCATGCTGGTCTGGCACATAAAATCCAATTCCTATGGATGGAGATCTGTAAATCTGCAATGTGACTAAATGTGAAAATTTTCATGGAGTACATTTGTAAGGCGCTGTAAATATTTTCTGGCAAGCACTAAATTGGCCCTTCACTAACTCTATTCCTGGCTCCTGAAATAAAACAGATGAGAGCCGTATCACACATGCTGATTTAAAGACCTTGGGTAAACTTCCATGAGTTCTCATGCCTGATAAAACATTACATCTGGTTTGCTTTGTGTCATGGGAGAGACGGCAGGTCTGGGACTTCAGAGGAATTCACTCACATCCTTTGCATAACATCTGGAAAGCTCCACTTGAGCTGCAGAGTTGACACCCTTCCTCTGCTTGTCCTCGGCTTAAACTCAGCCTTACACAAACACTTTTTAGGTTCAAGCGCTTCGACAAGGCCATGAATCTGTAGCACAACACAACAGCCTCAACTCCTGCCAGACAAAAGGTGGATCTCAGAAAAGTACATAAAACTAGGATTAGGATTGGCTTTTTAGTTTACAAGGTTGGTCCCTGAGAATGAGCTGCATGCTTTATGAAATTCTTGCTAATTTAGGCTCAAAGGTCTATTACTGGGACGTATTTGGGGAAAAAAAATTAGATGCATGGGGCTGCCTTGGTTTAAAGGGGGGACACAATCTGGGACTAAAGGTTTCCTGTTTATTTTCCCATCAGGGGAAACATGTAATACAGTGCAGAAGATTAGGCAGATAGCAATCTAAAAAGCAAAAGATCACTTACTCTGGCTGTGTGGCTTTGATGTACGATTAAGGAAATTAACTCGGATCAAACAACTTTCTTCACATAATTTCCGTCTCCAATATTTTTCAAGTTAAATAAATAATAAAACCCGTTTTTAGCCACAGACACTGACTGCTCTTTGCTTTAGTTAAACTTGTGAAATCCTGTCTGCACTTAACAGCCCTATTCTCACATCCATTTATCATTTTTCAACAGTATTTCTCACGTGGCGGAGTTGGCCTTGAGGTTAACCTGCACCAGGTTTCTCCAAAGTCTCCCCCTCAGCTTCATCTTGACTCCTCTCTGCAGGAACCGTACGGGTCCTGGGCCGATCTGAGATCTGTCTCCAGAGAAACCAAACAGCTGAACTGAGTTATGTGTGAGGAGGCCCCACAGAACCGTAGGGCTGCCTGGCTGCCATGCAACAAGGTTCCCCCCCCTCGGTGATCTCTGCAATCCAGACATACTGAACCCAAATTCTGATTTCACCAACTAGAGTCCGAGCATTTTGCAAGCTGTGCCCTGTGCCCGTACTTGCAATTGCCCTCTGCATCCACTCATTCAGCGTTTGTGTCCTCCGTTTGAGAAAGTAGTAGAAGTTGTGCAGGAGCTTGAGTGAAGCCTAGTTGTTTGCATTAAAACAACAAGCAATTACTGATACTAGTATCTGCTTGGGTTGTCTGTTGATTTTTTTAAGCATCTTTTCCAGTGGCGGTTCTTGAATGAATGGTCCCCTGGGCGAGTCCATCCTTTTACCACCCCCCCCGATCAGTTAAAATGCTGAAAATAATCTTAATTCTATGGCGGGATTAAATGCAGTGGGGTCCAAAAACAAGTTTGTAAAATACTCTCGCTAATCTGCAGCAACTCCCCCAGTGGCTGCTCATGCCTAAAAGCAATAGATAACTTGCTCAAGCTACGACTGACAGACACAATGTATATTTTTATTTTTTATATCTGGGGAGTAACCAGTTGCATGTAACGGTGTTGTGTGTTTGGATAGCAAACAAAAAATCACTGTGATTCATTAGTTACTGTTTTTACATTTATTTGCACTTCATTTCCATCTAGACCGGTGCCTAGTGGGTGAATATCAGGTTTCCAAGTGCAAGTGAATGCATCATGGGATATTGAACAAAACAAATTAGACAAACTGTCAAATGTTCCTTTACATGGCACATTTTATTAGACATTTAAAGGAGCAATAAGTAACAATGACACCTATTGTTTCAAAAACACACATTTAAAAGTGTTGACCAGCTCCTTGCATGTTTATCTTTGTTGATGAGCGCTCAGTCTTAAAGGTTGAAAAGCTTCTTTGCGTCACCCTAATCTTTAGCTACCTCCACATATAATCAGATTTGAATTGGGGCTCTCAAGTGACTTTGGATTAGTCTCCATGAGCTTACCGCTGGGATTTTTGTCTATTTCTTAAGCTAAACTGCTCCAGCTCCTTCATGTTGGATAGTTTTCTCTTGCGAACATCGATCTTCAAGTCTAACCACAAATCCTCTATTGGACTGAGGTCTGGACTTTGACTAGGCCATTCCAACACATTTAAATCTTTCCGCTTAAACTCCTCGAGTGTAGCTTTAGCATCTTGCTTCGGGTCATTGTCCTGCTGGAGGGCGACCCGCAGTCCCAGCCTCCAATCCCAGATAGACTGACAGGTTCTGTTCAGGAATATATGTTTAGCGCAATCCACCCTTCCCTCGACTGGGACCAGTTTTCCAGTCCCTGCTACTGAAAAACTTCCCCACAGCATGACGCTGTCCCCACCATGTTTCACTGTGGGGATGGGCTTGTAGGTGTGATGGGATGTGTTGGGTTGCAGACAGACATAACGTTTTCCTTGGTAGCTGCAAAGTTTTAGTCTCATCAGACCAGAGCTCATACTTCCACATATTTGGGGATTGGTCCACATACCTTTAGGCACTAAGTAATAATTGTTGTTTTTTTCGGCTACTCCTCCATAAAGCCCAGCTCTAAGGAGTGTATGACTTATTGTGGTCCTGTGGACAGAACCTCCAGTTTCTTCAGAGTTGCCTTTGGTCTCTGCACTGCCTCTCTGATTAATGCCCTCCTTGCCCAGTCTGTGAGGTTTGGTTGGTAATGCTCTCTTGGCAGGTTTGTTGTGGTATCATTTGCTTTAAAGGTGATGGATTTGATGGTGCTGCAGGGGAATATCAAAGATTTGGACATTTCCTTAGAATCTCACCAGCTCACCCTGACTTGTACTTCTCAACGCCATTGTCCCAGACTTGTTTGGAGAGCTCCTTGGTCTTCAAGGTGTGATGCCTCCTGCTCAGTGGTGCTGCAGCCTCTGGGGCCTTTAAGAAAAGGCGTGGTTATTCTGAAAGATCACGTGACACCTAGATTGCACACAGGTGGAAGTCATTGGACTAAATATGTGACTATTGTAGATAATTGGTTGCAGCAAACTTTTTTAGAGAGGGGAATACTTTTGCAAAGTACTGTGAAAGAACTGAGGCGTTGTTTTTCGGTTAGAACAAAGCGTTGCACAATTTTCCTTGAAGTGAATCAAGAATGAAATAATGAAGCATTCATTAAAATGTATGTTAAACTACTGAGCCTCTAAAGAGACATTGATAGAAAAAAACCTTTAGATGCGCACCTGATGCGTTCTCGGCCTTCTATCACCTAAATAATATTTCCAGGATTAAATAACTAATGTCAGGAATCTCAAAAAGCAAATCCATGCGTTTATCTTTTGTCAAATTGATTACTGCAGCGGTGTCTTCACAGGTCTGCCTAAAAAGTCGATCAGTCAGCTGAAACTGATCCAGAACGCTGCTGCCCTTTTGGCCCTAGTCTACTCTGCATCTACAGAGCAGGACCAAACACGGAGAAGCAGCATTTAGTTCTTATGCTCCGCTCATCTGCAACAAACTCCCAGAAGACTGTAAAAGTGCTGAAACCTTGAGTTCCTTTAAATCAAGGTTAAAAACCTATTTGTTTAGAGTTGCCTTTGAAAGTTAATGTTGCAGCTAGTAGTCCAACTCTTATATCTGGACCTACTGCTACCATTCCTCTGCAATGTGCTTTCCTCTATACGGTTTTCTTCTCAGGTGTTCTTTTCAAGTTCAGCACTTTGAATTGTCTTGCTACTGAATTGTGGTCTACAAATAAACGTGCCTCGCCTCAAGACTTGGAAAAGCTCTGTACAAGTACAGGCCATTCAGCATTTAGAGTAGTTTTCTTGAGCGGTATTCTCTTCCCTTTTCCTCTTGATTAAACTACTGTAATGAGTCACCGTTGTAGGCAGGCTTGCAGAGATTTTTCTGGCTCTTCCCACCATCTTCTGTGAGGCTCTCTTCTATTCTGTGAGGTGCACCTGACCCTCCTGCAGCAAAACGTATTCCTAACACGTTGCTGCCATCTTCATATTTCATAGATGGGATGTTGTTCTCAGGTTTGCAAGCCTCCACTTTTTTCTACGGATATAAGAATAGTGGTTGTGTATATCTGAGTGCATTTGCAAACTAATCTGGCTTTTTTTATGATGTTTATGATGTTGTGGGAGTAATGGCTTCTCCCTTTCTGAGTTCTTAGACATCTAAAATTGTGTGCGATGATGAGTTGTGTTAAGATGGAGTGTGCCTACGCTTCTTCTCTACATTCAGCATCAGTTATCAGAATATGTTTGGCTACCCAAGAATCCTCGCCTTAACCTGGGACAAACATTTATAATTTCACTTGTCAAAGAACAGCTTAAATCACTTACTCTTCATAGTTGTTGCTCACATACTCTTAGTTGCTTTAATTCCTAACTTCTAGTTTTACTTAACCCGCTGCCCCATGCCTATTGCAAGGCTGGAAGATTTCTTTATTACTTGTTCAAAAACATTATATGTTGCCTGCAAAATTAGCTTTTCAGTAAAATAAAGGAGATTTTCAGTATGGGCTCCAGATCGGTTTGTGGCTTCAGATCAGATTGAGACAGTTTCGTGTTTAAATTTACGATGATAGTGTAAAAAAAATGCTGTCATGGCGGTTGCCCAAAGACGACGGCGCACAGGGTCGGCTTAAAATATAACATCCAAAGGACTCTGTAGTGTATACGAGGAAGTGAATTTATTTTGCTTTACAGAGCGCCACAAAGAATCGCTGTTTTTCCAGTCATCCCTGCAGGAGTTCCTGTCAAAGTCTGGTGTAGATTGAGGCCCCCTGTATGTGATTGTAAAGCCTGGAGGAAGGATGGTGAAAAATCTTTAAAGTGAGGCTATGTGAACAAGCTCCTACACAATAGTATCCCCCTGTGAGCAGAACAGCCCAATTCCTGTAGGCTTTTATGTATGTTTCGTACAAACATGACCACTTGGTTGAACGGCTGGCCCAGAAATGGCTAAATAAACAGGTATGCTAAATTGGGCCAAAAAGTACCGCAAGGTGTCATGACGTTTGATAAATCCTCTCCTCCTCCTTCCTGTTACTCATGTGCAGCACATGCGATTTTTAATCTGAAAGGGCTGATGGTAACAGAAGGGGAGCAGAGAAAACGGTGATCTAGAAGACGTGTTTTGTCTGCTCCTAATGAAAGTGCTGATGTTAAATTAGACGTTGTTTGCGTTAGGCACTTTTCTTTTTTCTTTTTTTTTGCTTCACTTGGAGAAAATCCTGGAAACTGGACAGCATGCAGAGTGGTTTATTTTACAACCACAGGATGCTGAGCTTAAACGGAACTTGTAGCAGGAAAAAACGAACTTCAAACGCAAACTATTACACACTCAAACCTCGGAAAACAAATGATGAGTGCGTTTCACTTGGCCAACAGGGGGTTTGCTTTGGATCTAAAGCAAATATTACCTTTAATTTATTTTATTTTTTTACAATTTGTCTAACAGGCACCATGCTTTAGCATTAAATTTTGCTTATTTCATACTTGACCATGTTACAAAAACCCAGGCAGGAGCCACGATGGCTGCATTCAGGCGTGGCAGCAGACACCACAGCCGAGGTTTTACCCTGTTTTACCACCCAGTAAAGCAAACTGTCTGCTCCCCTATCTCGGGACGAACAAATCCGTGAGATTTTTAAGGATTTCACAGGATGGCGGAGCGCAGAACAAAGACTTTGTTGTGGTGTCTGCGGCGTAAGTATGCAGTCGCAGACAAACACAGACATACTGACCTTCCGCTGCAGGTGGTAAGAGCTGAACGCTTTTAAAACGGGAAAGGTCAGACCACGCTTTTTGTCTGCCTCGTGTATATATATATATATATATATATATATATATATATATATATATACAGTGTGCGATTTGCAAAAGAACAGAGGGGAGGGGATCATTTCAAAAGTTTTATTAATGAATAAAAGTTTTACTAATAATGGTTAGCTAGCAGGTGCTCTTTTAGATAGCTAGCTAGATCCAGTAGGTTAGACTATTTTTAAACTTGCGCCATCTACTGTCGGGACTCGGGAGTGGGTATTAGTTTACTTTAACTGCTTTGAGCAGAAAACGTAATAATACTCTTTAAAAACAAACAAAAAATTTAATTTACAAATATGAAAGACACAAGACATGTACTAATATAAATTTTGAAAAATCCAAATTATTACCTATTCAGATCAGAGGGGGGAGGAATGTATCCCCCCAAGGGATAAAACACAAACGGATGGAGGGTAAATCCCCCCCATCCCCTCCAGCAAATCTTCCCAGTATATATGCACACACACACACACACACACACACACACACACACACACACACACACACACACACACACACACTTATACATTTATATTTATATATATATATATATATATATATATATATATATATATATATATATATATATATATATATATCTGCGACAGACTGGCGACCTGTCCAGGGTGTACCCCGCCTCTCGCCCAGTGAACGCTGGAGATAGGCACCAGCAACCCCCGCGACCCCATGAGGGATAAAGCGGTTTGGAAAATGGATGGATGGATGGATATATATATATATATATATATATATATATATATATATATATATATATATATATATATATATATATATATATGCAAAGCCTAGTTTTTCTGAAAGAAAATTTAGGAGATATTAGAATGTACAAAGCTAAGACTAATATGTATTATTTGTGCTGTTACTTTCACTAAGACTGCCTTATCTGTCAGGGCGTATCTTAAAGATGACTGGCTGGCTGGGGCTACAGTATCTCAACTGGATTTAAGTCCAGGCTTTGACTATACCAATCTGACATCTTTTTTTCAAGCTCCTCAGGGTTTGCTGCTGTGCTGTGAATCAATTTCATGCTGCTTAATGTGAGGGACGGTCGGGCATTATTCTTCAGGAACCGTGTTTAACTGTTGGTATGATGCACTGTTCCTACATGAGTTTGGCCTTTATGTTCTTTTTGAAAACTTTCCCATGGATAGTATTTTTTCCACCAGTTTATTTCTTTAAGAGCCATGAATGCTGACCTCAACTGACCCAAGTAGACCTGCTTTGCCTCCTGGCAAGGTTCATCACTGTTTTCAACCTGGATCACTGAAGATCCGACTAATAGATGTCAACGGCACTGTTTCTCATATTGTTGAATTTCTTTCTCTCATTGAACCCGATGAATTTCTTTGTGAGATCTTTCGGCCTACTTCGTGCTGTCAAACAGGTTCCATTCAGGAAATCTCTTGGGCGGGGTGCAGATGGTTCAATTTAATTTTTTCGCACATGCAGGTAGTTACTTTGTCACGTTGAGGTGTTGGCAGCTTTTCTTCCTGATGATTGAGATCATCATCTCAAAACAGCTTTTGGTATTCACTCATGCTATCTTTGTCTGATGTTAAAATTTGTGAGACCATTTGAAACATTATGTGACAAAAAAAAAAAAGCAAAATCAGAAGAAAAAACTAGAATAGATATGATGTTTTGATGCAAATTAGCTCAGTCGTTTGCTCCGCCTCAGGCACAAATCTCATAGAACCTTAAAGTCTTTTATCAGGGAAAATGGGCAAGACATTTACAAATGGCAACTCAATGAATTTAACTTTTATAATGGTGTTTACAAGCTGTGAGAGTGTCTCAAAAGGGATGACATTAGTATTATATCTTAGCCTGCTTTTCTCTGTTTGCCAGTTGAAAAAATAAAATATTATCTCTTTTTGTGTTAATATTCACACCCTTCACTCTATTCACTTAATTGCATGCTTAAGATGTCAATACCGTATCATACTAAAAGTTAAACTTCTTTATCTACCCAGCACCAGTCTAAGTCCAAATAAACCCGTTGTTTTTTTGTTTTTTTTTGTCAGAGGTGAGTAGACCTGCAGCTCCATACAAAACAGCCAGGAACTGATCTCACCTCTCCACATGGACAGAGGACTCACAGTTTGTACTTTTTAAGGAAACCTAAACTAAAATATAAACAACAATGGGTCATCAGGAAAGTTGGCTTGATGGACATTTTGGGACGTGATACAGGCAGCAGACACTTCCCGACAATGCGCCGGAGAGATAACCTCAGCCTCCGATGGCAGGGAGGAAAACGGAAGCCATTAGTCAAAGGCTGACCTTTCTCCAAGCTGCTTGTAGACGGGACTCTGAGCAGTCAAAACCCAAACAGCAAGAGACTCTTAAACCTTCAGGGAAGAGTTGACAGACTGCAAGACGCTCATTCAGAATACATTTGATTTTTTTTTTTTTTTTTTTTTTTTTTTTTACTAAACCTTTGTTTCACCAGGCAAAAGCCCCACTGACTGTCGAGGCCTCTTTTACAAGGGTGAACAGGCGGCAACGCACGTCATAGTGAACAAAACAAATGGAACAACAACAAAGCAATTACTGATAACATAAAACGCGAGCAAACTGACAATTAAAGTTGTAATTTCAATAACAACCAATAAATTTTAAACCATATTAAGTTATTAAGATTTAAAAACACAGGCACTGTTCAAAGGATTTCTGCTGTCGGTTTCTCTAGAAAAACAGAAGGCCCTCAGCCAATCAACCCATATGGAAAGATATGTGGCTATATATATATATATATATATATATATATATATATATATATATATATATATATATATATATATATATATATGTGTGTGTGTATAAAAATCTTATAAAGTTTGCATCTATTTTAGCTGAAACTTTCATGTAGTAATGCATCACACAATCAAACCAGATACATACAAAATTAAACTTATATGATTTCGGTACTTATCAGAACAATACATGAGTCATTTCACATCCAATATCTTGAGGAGAAACATTTAATATCAGACTTATACGACTGGCCAATCATATGTGAAACTAAACCACTGCAATAGAAGTAGAAAATACTTGTGGAGTCACAAATATAAGACAATAAAGGAAATAGAGGAAATGCATGAGTATACAAAAAGCAGGTGACAGATGACTGTTAAATTATTGCCAACTTTAACGTGTTTGCCAAACGTTTTAGAAGCATTTTAAGTATTTCATAAAAAAGATTATTCATTCCATTCTTGCTGGAGAAATACTTTTAATTTGGCACATGATCAACACATTACATTTATTGCACATTATCTTTTAGAAAAAAAAAAAGTCTTTTCACATAACC
Organism: Fundulus heteroclitus; assembly: GCF_011125445.2. NCBI lineage: Eukaryota > Metazoa > Chordata > Actinopteri > Cyprinodontiformes > Fundulidae > Fundulus > Fundulus heteroclitus. The sequence goes on along the minus strand of NC_046373.1, from coordinate 16,430,628 downwards.
ACAAGTGCATTTTAGTGACGCTTGTAACACTAAACAACTGCTCTTTTGTCATTTTCACCAAAATACATAAATGTTGATAACAGGCATTGGACAATGCTTTGCGTAACAACAAATGCACCTTATAAATAACACACATAGTTTTATCATGAGTCTTGTGAAATCATATTATATTATATTGTATGAAATAAATGCAAAAGTGGCCTCTTTTAAGGGTAAATCATAAAAGCTGTATACGATGTGCCAACATAAACTGAAGATGATTGAATGCTTACATTTTCTAATATGAATTTTATATTTCTTTTCCATACGACAGTTTCAGTTCAGAATGGAGGGCCTTCCAAGCGGAAGAAGCAGATAAACTGAATCCTTTCCCTTTTCAACTTGAGCACATAGCACAGAGAGATGCAAAATATCCTTAGACCATAAGGGATAATGGCGTTTAGTGCTCCAAAGAAAAAGAGCTTAAAGAAGTTGGAACCAGGTTAATAAGAGCCTCCTAAACCAGAGTCATCCAGTGTGTAAATTGCCTAACATCCAAAGGACGCATGCCAGCTTTAACATACAGGTCATAGGGATGAGAGAGGCGGCTGCAACCAATGATACGTTTCTGTGTCCTATGGTAGATAGGAGTCAATAACTGCAGGGAACGGGTTGAAGCACACGTATACACCACATCTGCATAAGAAATTATAGCTAAAAAAAAAAAAAAAAACAAGTCTCAGCTTTATCTTAGAAATCAAGTTTTTGACATGGATTCTATAAGAGCTTCTCATCGATAGTCATTAACCAGGTATTTAGAGCTGCTGAGTAGCTCCAGAGTTTAACCTTGGATTGTTTGAATTAAGGGAATGTTCTATGAAGGAACTTTTAGTTTATGTATTAACAGGGTGACATGTGCCCTATTTATGTGGCTGTCATACTTTCTTTTTTTTTTGCACAAGTGAAATTGTAAACATTGCCCTCTAATTAGATACCTTCATTATTTAATGTTATGGATGTGTTAATTCTAGGATTAGTTATAAGTAATCAATGTCTTCTGGGCTGGTTTTATGTTGTATGGGGCCTTGAGCAGAATTGAACTTGGGGGGTGGGGGGTGGGGGGGGGGCTATTGCTGTCAAGAATATCCCACCACTAATGGTGTTTCAACACAAATTTGATGGAACCAGGAAGAGGAGACTAAATCCCCTCTCATTCGAAGGTCACAGTGATTTACTGGAACCACATTCCAGGATCAAACAAGAATTAGTGCTTTTCCCACATGCAAAGTAGTCCCAGTAAATTAGCGGCTCTTTTCACACCTACCCCGGCAGCGGTGGAATGGATGTACCTGATATCAACTGCAGATGGCAGTCAGTCAAACAGCTAATTAGCCACAACAAACAATGGCTTCGGGACTGGTGGTTCTCACAGTGGTTGGTAGCTTTATGAAAACTACAGAAGAAATACAATTTCAGTACATTTCGAAGCCAGGGAAGTGACTTACAGACATCAAGGGAAGAGCTAAAACAAAAAAGGTAACGTAATCAGGCATATGTGTACCTTACCTGGAAATGTAAAAACTTTTTTCACACTAGAGCAGTGCAAGTAAATTATCTGGTATGATACTAGGTCTTGATCCGGTAAATTGCCGGGTTAGTTTTACCAGTAAATCAGTTTGGGTTTTATTCAGACATAACCCCGATCCAATAAATTGCTGGGCATCACTTACTCGTGGGTAAGTGTGAAAGGGGCTTAAGTTTAGGCCCTATTTACACAACAATGTTTTCAGGTGAAAACGGGACAGTTTGGTTAGATTAGCTCCCAACAACGGCAAATGTTTCCTCTGACAACAGCACATTTTTTAAACTGGATCCAGGTTGTATTAGTTAAAAAACGTCCCTTTTTTCTGCTATGCATAAACGGGGGGATTCTTACAGGGAATCCCTAGTTCATATACAGTATTACGAAAATAAGTACAATTTAATGCACATAGGCACAACATTACGGCTGCCCAGAGTCTATAAATCATATAAGAAGAACAACAAAAGAGAGACAGATAAGCAATAGTTTAACCTGGTCATCAGTCCGTGTTAAAAGTTTATTCTCTCCCATCTCTGACATTTATTAGTCCCTTGTTGAGTTTCAAAGAACATAGCACCTCTTGTGGGACGGAGTGGGAATTACACCGTCTTCAAGTCTGCTGTTGCCATTTAAACAGAGATCGTAATTAGAACATCGTTGTGTAAATGTGTTAACAGAAATGGAAAAAAAGTCCAGTTTTCAACATACTGTTAACCTTAATTGGCTGTGTTTAAAAGCCATCATGGACAATTGGCTATTATTGTTGATATGTATTTTTCAACAAACCTAGCTCAAACACAAGGAAATGATGAAACTTTCAGATTACATCAATATTAGCACAGGAATCAAAGAATGAAGATAATTTTATGCACGTTTACAAAGTAAACTCCCCAGTTCTTTTAAAGAGTAAATTAAAATTGTAAACAACTTCAAATGTTTTGATTTATCTATGCTGAAACCATCAAATCCAGTTTAATAGAAATTCTATTTCTCAGTAAACAAACATTTTAGGTCTACGGTCTGTGTTAAAATTCTAGCATTTGTGGGATATCTGAGGCATAGTTTGTTTGTGCCTTGGGTTGACTTTAAATGTCTTACTACATTTTCTATTTTCCTAACCCAGGATTGTTTTAATTGCCTTCTAGGTTAACTAAATCCTGAACCTGATTAGCAACATTTGGCAGAATTGGTTCTTTCTTTAAAAATTCATCTCCATCTGAAAAAATACACACAAAAAAAATACACACAAACCATGACACCCCTCCTCACTCAACGCATAATTTTGTTACTCACAGCTTACCTTTTTACCTGATTGCAACATTTAAAGAACCTAAGTGTGATATTAAAGTGTTTCATGACTTATGGTTGATTCACAGACGGATACACAATGCTCAGTTCAGTTAGTAATGCATTGGTTGAAAAAAAACTAGCAGAAACTTAAGCCTACCCTTACCCTATTATTGAGAATTTTGATAGTAAAATGGCAAGAAAAACTTGGGCCAAGTTTATTTTCCTAGTGCTGCTCACTCAATGCCTCATATGCTGCATTCCAGTCTCAGAAACTCAGAAATCCTGACTTCCGATCAGAAGAATCAACTGGAACGGCCGCTAAAATCTGACTTCCCCCTCAGAAAGTCGGAAAAATCTTTTTAAGGCTGATTTTTAGATCCAAAATATGTCCCATATGGCAGCTCCTCGCATCATCATGAAAACATATTTATTTCAAAAGACACAGTTGTAGGAGTTACAGCTGTAACTCTGAACTGAACAAAGTAAAAGTGGTGTTTGCATGTACAGCGTTAAAGGACGTTTGTAAGCGGTACTACGAACAAAACAACAGCTTTCCTGGCTGTCGCCATATTGGAATCCTGACCTTTTGCTTTTTTGCTTTTATTTGGGAATCCCAACTTTTCAGACTCTGCTAATTGGAACGCTATTTACTCAGATGTTACACCCTTCCCAGTTTCTGGTTCCTGCTTCTGAGCTTAATGGGATGCAGCAGTATTCCTCTGCTGACACAATGACACTTAGTTTCAAATTAGTTGGTTAAAGCATTGCCTTGTGAAAAGGAGCGCTCCTTAGAGAAGCTGACATGTCATCGGTTTTCACTGATTCACTGTGGATGAAAAAAAATAACTTGATGTGATTTAACATCACTGTGATTACGTTACGTGAACAATTATCAAACCTGCTTTAGGGATCAGGATACATTGTGACATCCTTGCTGAGAAAGCTTAAACACAGGCATTGGCTTCTTCTCGTTCATAAATCTGTGACAATGCGTAACATAAATTTAAGTGTGACCAAAAAAAAAAAAAAACTGTCAGGGGAATATACAACACTATGAATAATTTGCACTTAATACAAGAAAAGTTTTTAAGTTTAAGCTGTTATTACTGGTGAAATTTTGCTCATAAATCTACCCTTCTCTAAAATCGTGTCAGCTGGACTCCCCGATGAGAGATTTTTCCTTAATTGTCAAAGACTCATCTGAAGAATGACATTTGTACGCAAAAAAAAAGAAACCCGAGCTTGTTACTGACATCAGCTTTGCACATCGGTTCAGCTCTGCATTCAGAGATCTTTGGGTTCACAGCTGTTTGAGATAACGTCAGTGGGAATCTCAGCGTGAGAGAACCTCGATTTCTTCCTTCCAATGCACAGCTGCACATTAAAAAACAAGCATCTTGTGTGGATTAACCTTTTTGTTTTATCAATCCTCTACTTTGTCCCGCCCAGCCCTTCTTCACCATTTAATAACAGGTTGAAACAGAGAGAAAAGAGAGGACACAATAAGGATTTAACAAGTGGATATGCAACCCGATAGTTTTGTCACAAAAAAGAAGGATATTGAAGGGAGGGAAAGACTGAGAGAGCGCTTTGAAAACTGCTTCTTAAGCGGGACTGAGATGTGCGATGATGCAAACATGGCTGGCATTCTGAAGCGGGATAATATTGCTGTTACAACAGCAAACATCCTTATCTCAGTGTGCTAACAGCAGGGAAAGGTCCAGGGTGTTAAAGGTCCGGGAAAAGCAGAAAAATTGGGGAGGGGGAGGTTTAGAAAAATGTTGCTTGGATCAGAAGCCGGCCGAAGCCAAGCAGCGGCCCTCTCGTTGTCCCCTTTGGTGTTCCTGTCAGGATCTCCAGGGAGGCAGACATAATTCACTTAATTGGCTCTCGGTGTTACATATAAGACCAATCAGAGATCGCTCAAGCTCAAGGTAGCAGAGATTTCCCTCCGCTGTCTCAGCGAACAAACAAGTATCTCCTCTTTGACACACATATGTTATGTTTCAGTACAAAGCCTCACATGATACGGTACCATTGTTTTAATAATTACGCTGCATTTTAAACACAAACTATAGACAAAAGCAAGTGCGAGAGCATGTGGGGGGGGGGGGCTCTTTGATCTCTGCATGACATCAGTAGGTTAAAGAGGTTTAATCCCATTTCAAGCTGCAAGAACAGTCTCAAACTATGCAAAACATGAGACGGCGGTGGATTGTTACAAGCTAAGCACACAGAGTCTGAATCATGTGACTGCCGCCCTCCTCCACCCACTCACAAGACAGGATGTAAGTTTCCCCAAGTTCCCTGGACATGATGAATGTTTCGTACGTTCCCTTAACCTGCGACCCACTACACGCTTTCTGGATATTCTACATGAACAAGCTTTAACCTTTGTGTGCGCTAAAGCAGCGCACAGTTTTACGGATCAGGCATCCTGCCAGTTTGGAATCGCCGCAGGAACCAAAGGGCCTGTGTTTTCCTGTACGGGTTGGCAGGCTTTTTAATTCGTTTCTCACAAACCGTGATTCACTGTCAGAGCTCCGAGAGCAAAGGGATGTTCCGCTATCTGGTGAACTTTCACGTTACATATTTCCTGGATTCCACATGAGTGCAGGACTGGAGCAACGGATTGAAACACTGAGTTGCCAGTTCGGATGGCTGAGTTAAAAGAAACAAAAACAACAAAAAAATGGATTTCAAGTGATGATTTCCTTCACAAACGGAAAAGGGCTTTTTAAACCGACTCTGCTCTGTGTCCAAATATAATCATCCCCTTTAGTAATTATGTATTATTCATAAGTATTACGAATTTATTGTGGTTAATCAAATTTTTTGGAAGCCAAGTTCAGTTGAACTATAGCTATATTTTAATACTCCATATGTGGAATCAAGGAATCACGTATACTGAACCTGCCTGACAACATGAAGTAGGTCAAAATATCTCAAGAAGAAATACATCACGCCCCCTCTTAAAGAAATCCAAAAACTGTGGAGAAACAGGACTACTTACGCATGAGTCGGGGAAGGGTTATAAAAGGCATATCTAAAGCTTTGGGGCTTGAGTGAACAACAATCAAATGTAGAAAACATGGAACAACTGGGAAGCTTCCCAGGAGAGGTCAGCAGATTACACTTATTCCAAGAGTGTATCAACAACTCATCTGAGAGGTCGCAAAAGGATCCATTACAACATTTGAAGTATTGCAGGCCCACTTGGCTCAGTTAAGGTCTGTGATTCAGCAATAATAATAATAATTTAAAAAAAACTGGGACAAAATGGCAACCAAGGGAAGCTCCAAGCAGAAACCCACTGCTTACCAAAAAGACCCGAAAGGATCACTTCATATTTCCCCAAGACTTTTAGAGAAATATTTTGTGGGCCAACAACACAAAAGGGGAGGGGGAACTCGTTGAAACATGGGTGTCTTGTTAAATCCGGTGTGAAAATAAACAGCATTTCAGAAAAGGAGCATTATATTGACAGTCAACATGTGGGGTGACCTTAAGCAGCAGGTTTATGCTAAAACAGCCTCCAATGTGGGTGAATAAAAGCTATTCTGACAAGAAGAGTGGGCCAAAATAATTCCACAGTGATATAGATGACATGACTTTTTGCCAGTTGTTTTAGGTTTACAGGGCAATACCTTTTGTACATAGAGCCAATTTAGCACGTTTCCCCTTAATGTATGTGATCATCTCTTGAAATCTGCATTGTATTAACTCCGGTAATCATTGTCTGATCTTAAAATCTGATTGATTATCTAAAACATTTAAGTATGACAAAAAAAAGGAAAAGCAAACGATCTTTAAGGACACGAAGATTTTTCATTGCATTTTCCTTCATCACATCTTGGTCAAGTTTCCCCTGGAAGCCACACATTTACCTGCTCCCGTCTTTTCTTTTATCCGCACGCGCCTCCTTTGCAGACAAACACACACAGCTCTCATGCTGCCACCACGTGTCTTGGGGGATTTTTTTTTAGCTGCGTTAATTAGTAGTATTAGACTTGGTTTGACTTGCAGTGAAAACTTATTTTTCTCCTTATTGAATGACCTCGTTCCATCAGCGAACCACTTCCTGTTCAGACACAGCAACCTGTTTCACAGAAACTTTATCAGCCATGTGTCCTTTCTGCACCAGTAACTGCATTCCTCGCGTTGTAGCATTCATTAGACACAACAGTGCGCAAAAGCAGTTATCTATTCGTTTTCTGTGTTTTTCCTTTGGCTTTTGTCAGAGTTGTTTTTTTTTTTTGTCAACTATTAGACGATTTTACCTAACATTGCATAATAAGTCACTCCTACATAAAAAAGACGTGTTTACACGGGATGGTGAGGCAGTTTATTATCAGCATTGTGACTCGGTTTATTGTTGTTGTTTAATGTAAATCAATAAAAACATTTTTTATAAAATACCACAGTGCGACAGACACAGCCTTTTACACACACACACACACGCACGCACACACACACACACACACACACACACACATTGTAATCCAACCAGGTCTTTGGGTTTTCTACGCGGGTCAGCGTTTGCCAGACACAGCTTTTATTGGGACCTGATTAGTTTTGGGTTCAGTCATCGCATGGCCTCTGTTGACCGGGATCACGCTCATTGGTGTCCGCCTGACTGGATCTATTCAGGCGGGCCGGCACAATCGCGTAGAACTGGCAGACCTAACACCTAACCCAAAGTGTCAGGCCAGCCCAGTCAGCAAATGCAATGCCCCCATCCCCCTCCCTTTTTAATTGTTGGCAGAAGGAGGGGGTGGAGAGGGGGGGGGGTGCAATTAAGAGACCGAATGGACCAGATCCTGCAGGATGAAGTGAGAAGGAAAAAAAAAAGACAGAGGGCGTATAAGAGAGAAAGCTCGCCCTGCAAGTCAACTTTTACACAGTTCTGAATTATTGACCCCGCTGACCTGTGTGCCAAATGACCCATTAGTCATTTCTATTACGTATTTGGGTTTCCAGTGTGCGTGTGGACATACCTGCTATTCTTAGTAAGTCCTCCTGACTGTAACATATAAGCATGGAGTATGTTTTTTTACAGATACAAATGGACACAAAGCAAACTTGGCTCATAACAACATAAAACATGAACAACAAAGGGTTGCAGACACTAGACTGAACATGAGAAGACAGCTGATTTAAACATGCATTTGCAGTAACTAGGAGTAGCTAATTGACTATACGGTCCGTGGCTGCCCTCTTGTGGAATAAGATAAGACAGGCTTTATTGATCTCACATTGGAGAAATTCACATGTCACATCGGCTCAGAATCAGTAATCATAGGAAGAAGGTGTCAAGTAGGATGAGGTGCATCATTATTTATATATATATATATATATATATATATATATATATATATATATATATATATATATATATATATATATGCCAATTAGTTGTAGTTTGTAATAATCAATAATGGTTACCGTAGTTAAAAGGGTCACTGTTTCATCGCAGCACTTGTTTATTGACTTTACTATCTAGACCAAAGGATACTACTCAGTTATATTTAAAATAAAACATCAGATCAATAAGATTCTGGGATGACTTATGGAGTCCATTCAACAACAGAAAATCTCTTAATTCGATGTTACTGGATTACCCTAAACTGTCTTTTTTTTTTTAATCAGGACTTGAATTAAGCCTGTTCATATTCCCTTCATATCTGTCCAAAATGTATGCTTTTGCCTGAGATTCCGACTGAAGTAATCTAGAGGTTTAAAAAGCAGATTTGGTGGCAAAATCAATCTTTTTTCTTTTTTTTTTTTTACAATTGTGTCAGAAGGGGAAAAAAATATTACCTGCCCAGAAAGACAAGAAAGAAAGTCAAAGTAATCTCAACAAAAATAAAAGTTGTGTGAAATACATTTAATAAAAATCTGGTAATTGCATTTTCTAGCTTTGAGCAAAGACTAATGAATTTTTTAATTTTTATCTTTTAAAATAGTTCCATCCATTTCCGACAGTTTTATCAATATTATTATTTTTACAATTTTTTTCTCTTTGCATTTTAGCCACAAATGCAAATGAGAAGAAAATACGCCAAAAAGGCTCCTTTTCAAAACGGCTCTCATTTCAAATAATATGAATTTCACAAATTGTATACAAAACAATTACAGAATCTGTTTATTTAACCCTTTATGAGCATTTCAGTCTCGGACATAAGTCTATTTAGGTCCGATCTTTGTCCCTAAAACAAAAAAAAGTTGCTGATACATAGTATAAACTTATTTTATCTCCACATTCTTTTGAGGGCTTTTCACTAACAATACAATATAAACTCTACAATTTTCCCTCTTGTGAGGTTTTGTAAAGTAAGGTAACTTACTACAAGAGTTTAGGTGTTTTACTCCCGTCACAAGTGGAGTGTAGAAGTTTTTAGTTGTTTTTAAGTATTGATGTGAAACTAACATTTATTAACCAATGACCTCCTTTTCACCCGGAGGTCTAGATATGATGTGACACAGAGGCCTATTTCTTCATTCTTCAAAGTTGGAAAGAAAAGAGAACATACGAGGAAGGCAGTAGCTTCCTCGTATGCTAGTCTGGAAATGGCTTGAAAATGTAAACATACCTAAACTTACCAACAATCAGAGCACTATCTAAACAACAAGAACCCACTGAGCCCATGACTAACCAGGCCTGAAGAGGACTCAAGGTCAGGGGCAACCATAAACCACATGAAAAAAGAAAGGGAAAGGAGTTTATTTTGCTGTTCTGAATCTTAATAATATGGTCCAATCAACAGCATGAATGAAGCTGAACATCTCCTTGGGACGATTTCAGTCATAGTAGGAGTCTTTTTTTATTTTTATTTTTTTTCTTATTTTATTTTGGACACAGCTGTTCATTTCTATTGGCTTTGGGAGGGCTTGCCCCAATGTGATTTTGTCACACGCACCATTGCATGCTTGGCCGATACACGTCAGTACAATCTGATCTGAATCTTTCTATGGTTTCCATGACAGCAATGTATTGCAGACTGTGCCAACAGTGATGTCAACGCCAAAATAGTAGATAATAATTGTATGTTTTATGGCCGCAGTGTAACTGTTCTGGAAGAAAATTTATTGTATTGAGAATTTAACTTATTGGTTGTACAAAAGTACTGAACAGTATAAGTACAAGTCATGTGTTGTGCTGCTATCTAGTGGCTGAACAAGAAACCACATTGAACATTATAATGTAACTATGTAAAGTTAGCATTCAGCCTTTATTTATTAGTGTTTTACCAATTAAACGGGTCATCTTAGCGTTCATCACAACATTTGCCCCCAATGAGAAGTATGTCAGGAGTATCAGTAGCAGAGGTTTTAATGGGAAATAACAATCTTCAACCCTTAAAGAGTGGCATCATGAGACGCGTGTTATTATGTAATTTAATGGGAGCATTGTATCTATGTTGTCATACACTTTACTTCACAAAAAGATGTAAAAACAAACAAAACAAAAACGTCGAAATGGTTAATAACAGCAGCTATCATTCATTGCATAAACTCACACATAACAAGTATGGTTCAACATTCGGGAGAGTCTCAATCATACACAATGTGTATGTAGACCCCTCATTAGCTGCTGGAGCGCATCCTGCGACGCCGCCATATTGGGTGGGTATATGTGCCCTCACGGAGGGCAAATGGTTGGGGAATATAATTATTCCCCAATGTCTATAGCTATGATGCCCTCACAGAGTAGATGCAATTTTGGAGAGACTAAATCACAAAAACTTGGACATGTAGACCTGTATCTCTCTATCTAATATTAGAAAAATCACATTCTAATATAAACAATATATTTTAATCTTACTTGTGAAAAGTATTAAATCGACGTCAATAGTCCGTGGATTTAAACAAAAATACGCCGCACAATGCTGAGGTATCATTAGTGTGTTCAGCTTGAATCAGCAGGGTAGGGTAGCAAGTCGACCGCCCCAAAATGGCGGCCGTAATTCCTGCGCCGCGACAGTCAATGCGGGGTCTACTTTTATATGATGTCTTTGCCTACAACGGCAGCGTCCAATGGGGCGTCTACGTATATAACGTCTATGGCACCAACCAACTGTCAGGTGTAGGGCGGAGAGAAGCGGACTTTGGCGGCTTGAACTCCTTCCTCCGGTAAATTCGGGCGAAGTTTTGGAGTGAACCTGGACGCGTCGGCGACTATGGCGGCGGGTAGCAGCAGTCTCGACGGCGCTGAAATCGACACAAAGCAGCTCCAAGCCAGCGCCACGACGGAGTACTGCTTAAAGTTGCAGCGGTGGATGTGGGAGTATTACTGGGGTTATGCTAGCTGGCAGAGCTGGGCGGCTCTGCCCGCCTTCCCTTCGCCGCCGCCGAGCTCTGCCGCTCGGACGCCGGCTGCACACACCTCCACCCCCGTCGGCGGGCAGCAGATGTTTGACCCTGGGAGCTGGTACGGCCACCCGTATGCTTTCAGACCCCCGGGGTCCTCCCCTCCTCCTCACCCGGGTGGCGTCCAGACGGAGCAGCGTCCGGCCGCGACCGATGCGCGGCGGCAGCAGCAGAACGGACATCCGCCACAGGCAGGTAGGGCTCATGTTTGCGGCCGCGCCGGTGGCCTGTTTCCGCTGAAATATCCCTCGGCGTGATGTGCGTGGGTCCTAAACACGTTACGATAAGCGGGATTAAGAGAAAGATTATTTTGAAACAGGCTTATATGCTTAAGAAGTTGCTCCAAACACTCTGTGGAGCTGTGTTGCTCGCCGCTGGTGGGTTTGTAGCTTTAAAAAATAATCGCAGTGCCTTGCAAAAATGATTCATACCGCTGGAGTTTCACACCCGGCATCGCAAACTTCACCTTATTTATTTGGGTTTATGTGATAGGCGTCCACACAGTCACACAAGTGGATGGAGGGTGATCTATAATTGAAACGCTGAAAAGTGTGGAGTGCATTTATTTACATGCAAGGCACGACTGCAATCCGCCAACCCTGGTTGGATTTATTACATTATTTATACGTCTTTCGGGTGAAAAATGTTAGACTTTACAAGTTCGGGGGTATTGCTTTATAATGTTTAACCTGCTTTAAGCTTCTCCTTAATTTTCACCTGGACCCCTTCTGCTGTGTTCCTTGATCTTTCCGATGTGGTTTGGTTCTCTAAAGAACCTTTTAGAGGCCTTTAGACGCGTTGTTGGGCGCAGGTTCGCACGTCAACGTCACCGCCATATTGTGTGTGGCAGAAAAAAGTAAAGTTCTGTTGTAGTGAACATGGATTAGAGAAGATGCCTCATTCCTATGCTGCATGGAAATGTATTCTGGCTGATTTCACTACTTGTATCTGCCTTCTATAAACTAAGGCTGCACCATGTTGCAAAACTAGACACTAAAGCCGCAGAGTGGCAACAGTAGAAAAAAGCTGTGCAAGACTTCTTTTTCAAGGTTTTTAGCTTGCATACAGTACAGACTACTGTATGCAAGTTATATATATATTTTGTGTGTGTGTGTGTGTGTGTGTGTGTGTGTGTGTGTGTGTGTGTACACAAACTTTAGGAACAGACTTTTTGGGGGAGTATTAAATAGGTAAATTTACTAATATGAGGAAAAAAAGACCTAGGACAACAAAGTTAAAAAAACAAAAAAAAAAAAAAACATAAAAGTGGTAATGTTATGAGAAAAGCATCATATTATGAGAATTAGGAGGGAACATTTCCAGAATAGTCAGTTTGCAGAATTATTTCACTGGAGTAATAGGGCCAGGTTAGATAACTTTTATCTGCCTCACGCAGATGCTAGCATGAGCACATTTCCTTGTTTCAGCTGCACTCCGCTAGCTGCCCGTACGTTTGGGCATTCATGTTAGTCCTTTAATAGGGCTGGACGATAATTCAATAATATAATATATAATAATTGATCGATAGATGTATAATGATGATAGAAAAAAAGGGTAGGGCAGAACAATTAATCGCATTTTCAATATAATCGCGATTTAAAAAAACGCAATTTCCAAATCGCAGAGTCTGCAATTTTTGGCTCTGTAACAATTAGTGAATCTGACGCGTCCATTAGGTGTTGGTAAAATGTTTAAAGTGGGTTTGCTCCACATGGAAGGGAAGACAGCTGCAGCAGTGAGATAATCTAATTTTATTACTGGTTTTAGAGTTTATATAATCATACATAGCATTAAGTTCTGGTCAGTCAGTTTAATACATAGACTTGCTTGTTGGTTGCACTTTATGTTCAACAAGGATTGATGTCCCAATCAATTAAAAGCTGTTCTTTTGATTAATATTCTGATTTAATAGAAACATTAAAAGTTCTTGTTTTGAATAGTTCTTGTTTACAAACGTCTTTATTTAGACGCAATTTTTGTTGCTTGTGGTTAACGCAGAGAAAAGTCAAAATTTCAATTTTGGTTGAAATATATTGTAGGCAGAACGCAATAATTTCTGCTCCGAGTTAAGATGCTGTGGGTCTTTTAGCAACTAATCTGCACAGCGAGGAAACAAAATTATTTGTTGTTTGTATATGTTTAAAAAGAAATGATAAATTCAACTGGGAAAAAAAATAAAAAATCGCATTAAATCGCAATATTAAGAAAAAAAATCGCAA